>NC_042628.1:166392-241392 GCF_901001135.1 Rhinatrema bivittatum | reverse complement strand
TTTAATAGACAGTTCCTGCAGAATGCAATAATGCATAACTGGGAGAAAACCAGGGAGTGAAGGTCATAGCTGCTTAATAAGAGCTTCTTTATCAACACTGTCAATGCCAAGAGGTTTTGATGGAAGATGATATGCAAACTCTGGAATAATTGTTCCCTTTATACAAGACAAGTTCCCTCCTGAAAGGACGCTTTGATTATCTGTCAGAAATCAGTAAGAAGCACAGAAATGCATTTCCTGTTTATGGGATAATTGATTCCAAGTAGTTTACAGAATGAAATTTCTTTCTAAGATACAGAGCAGTGATGCACGACTGACGGTGGATGAGGGTGAGCTGAAGGTAATTTCAGATTTCTGCACTCTGGATGGTCCTTCCTTTCAGTCTCTGTTGGGTGTCATCTAAGAATCACTGAGCTCCACACTCAAAAGCATTTATTTGGATAACCCAGAAGTTATCTTTGGGCACTTATCCAGCTATGTTAGGGGCATAACTGGGAGGAGTTGAGCTAGCCAGATAAGTCTGGTCAGCCCGAAGAACTGTCCAAAAGTTAGCCGGATAAAACTAGCCGGCTAATTTTGCCATCCAGACAGAGAATGAATATGAATTATCCAAAGTTTTCATATACCTAAAAAAAAAAATAAAAGTAACTAATTCTTCATTCTCATAAACCCAAACAGATATAAGAAGTTAAGAGCAGGAAGTGCATCTCTTAGAGCTTTGAGCTGAGACTGTCCCTGCAGGTAGTTTTAGGGTTAGCAGGAGGGATTCTCTTCATACTTTTACCCTTGTCCCTTGTCCCATGCCCCCTCACTCCTCCCTATCCCTCACTCTCTTTTCCATTAAATCTCACTCCTCCTCACCCCTTACTCACTTCTCCTTACGCTCTCGTTCCTTTCCTCATCACTCCTCCTCACCCCTTACATGCTTCTCCTTACTCTCTCGTTCCATTCCTCGTCGCTCCTCCTCACCCCTTACTCGCTTCTCCTTACGCTCTCGTTCCTTTCCTCATCACTCCTCCTCACCCCTTACACGCTTCTCCTTACGCTCTCGTTCCATTCCTCGTCGCTCCTCCTCACCCCTTACTCGCTTCTCCTTACGCTCTCGTTCCATTCCTCGTCGCTCCTCCTCACCCCTTACACACTTCTCCTTACGCTCTCGTTCCATTCCTCGTCGCTCCTCCTCACCCCTTACACGCTTCTCCTTACGCTCTCGTTCCATTCGTCGTCGCTCCTTCTCACCCCTTACACGCTTCTCCTTACTCTCTCGTTCCATTCCTCGTCGCTCCTCCTCACCCCTTACACGCTTCTCCTTACGCTCTCATTCCATTCCTCGTCGCTACTCCTCACCCCTTACACGCTTCTCCTTACTCTCTCGTTCCATTCCTCGTCACTCCTCCTCACCCCTTACACGCTTCTCCTTACTCTCTCGTTCCATTCCTCGTCGCTCCTCCTCACCCCTTACACGCTTCTCCTTACGCTCTCGTTCCATTCCTCGTCGCTCCTCCTCACCCCTTACACGCTTCTCCTTACGCTCTCGTTCCATTCCTCGTCGCTCCTCCTCACCCCTTACACGCTTCTCCTTACGCTCTCGTTCCATTCCTCGTCGCTCCTCCTCACCCCTTACACGCTTCTCCTTACGCTCTCGTTCCATTCCTCGTCGCTCCTCCTCACCCCTTACACGCTTCTCCTTACGCTCTCGTTCCATTCCTCGTCGCTCCTCCTCACCCCTTACACGCTTCTCCTTACGCTCTCGTTCCATTCCTCGTCGCTCCTCCTCACCCCTTACACGCTTCTCCTACTCTCTCGTTCCATTCCTCGTCGCTCCTCCTCACCCCTTACACGCTTCTCCTTATGCTCTCGTTCCATTCCTCGTCGCTACTCCTCACCCCTTACATGCTTCTCCTTACTCTCTCGTTCCATTCCTCGTCGCTCCTCCTCACCCCTTACACGCTTCTCCTTACTCTCTCGTTCCATTCCTCGTCACTCCTTCTCACCCCTTAAATTCCTTCCCCACATCTTGCCTTCCATGCCTCCTAATTCCTTCCCACCATATATGCATGTGAAAGCGAAAATACACACATATTTTCAACTTTTATAAAATGTGAAATAGCAAGTAGATGCGTCTTATGCATGTATATGCTAATTTTCACATGCATAATGTTTTGAAAGTTCACCTCATAGTTGCTAACTTTTAAAAATTTCCACACAGCCCCATGTACATGCGTGATTGGCTGTGAGCAGATCTACTACAGTATCTTGTAACCTAGACCAAGCAGCATTTGCTTGGCTGGAGGCACAAAGCCATACTGACTCCAGCCTTTTTCAAATGCACTTTTACTCTATTCAAAGTAACAGCACTTCAACACAAGCATGACTGCCCACCTTTGCAGTATATTCCCACTCCCGGGGTTTCAGTCGGCATAGATTTACAGGGGCTGCCTCTCCTGGAGACACAGGGGCCTCCTGATCCCAGCTGGGCTTACACTCTTATTCTGCCCCAGCAGGGTCCCGCCCATAGAGCTCTCTCCTTCTGCAGGATTTAAGGTGGACCAGGTATCTAGCCTGGCCCCACACATGTAACAAGGGGGAAAATGAGTTCACTCCATTACAAGCAAGTATGAGCAGATTAAAAAATATGCATATGTCTACTCCCCAACATACACATGTATGTTGGTTATGTGTGAATACATGCATTGAAAGCATGTACTTTTCCTACCTATTTTATAAACATATGCACATATAGGGGCAGATTTAAAAACCTACGCACGTGGCCTACATTTGTGCCCGATTTTATAACATGCACGTGAGCCGCGCACGTGTTATAAATTCTGGGGCCTGTGTGCGCAAGGGGGTGCACACTAGTGCACCTTGCGTGCGCCGAGCCCTAGGGGAGCCCTGATGGCTTTCCCCGTTCCCTCCAGCCCCCCCCCCCCCACCTTCCCCTACCTGTCCCGCCCCCTAGTCCGAAAAAAATACTCCCGTATCTTTATCTCAGAAGTTACGAGTGCCGGAGAGTGATCCCCAGGCCCAGCAGTCGAAGAGAGGCCTCTGGCCACACCCCCGCCCCGCTCCTGGCATCCGTAATCACCACTATGCACGTAAATCCACCTGAATTTACACATGTAGGCTTTTAAAATCTGCCCCATATTTTACATGCAAATAAAAATATAACTTGCTCACATCAAACCCTGATTTATACACGGAAGTCAGTATATTTAAAACGCATGCACATAAAGGAAATCAGTAGTTTGCTGATACCTCCACCAGTTTAGCCAGGACAAGACCCTCCTAGTTTTTCACCCTGAACTTCCCCCAGTTCACCCAGACCTGCCAACCAATAGTAAACAACAGATGAGCCATTGGCCGGACCCTGTCACATGGTAGGAGCATAGGATGGCCGGCACCATCTTGTGCTCCTACCATGTGACAGGGGCTGACCAATGACACCGGTAGCCCCTGTGACATAGTAAGGGCAAAGGCTATCGGCGCCATTTTGAATACTGGCAGCCGACGGTCCGAGTGCAGGAGGTCGCTCCCGGACCCCCGCTGGACTTTTGGCAAGTCTTGTGGGGGTCAGGAGGGTCCCCCAAGACTTGCCAAAAGCCCCTGGTGGTCCAGCGGGGGTCCGGGAGCAATCTCCTGCTCTCGGGCCATCGGCTGCCAGTAATCAAAATGGCGCCGATAGCCTTTGCTCTTACTATGTCACAGGGGCTACCGGTGCCATTGGTCAGCCCCTGTCACATGGTAGGAGCACAAGATGGCGCTGGCCATCCAGTGCTCCTACCATGTGACAGGGTCCGGCCAATGGCACAGATACCCTGTCACATGGTAAGGGCAAAGGGCCATCGGCGCCATTTTGATTAATGGCAGCCGATGGCCCGGGAGCATGAGATCACTCCAGGGACCCCCACTGGACCACCAGGTACCTGTAAAAAGTTTTTTGGGGGGTCGGGAGGGTGGAGGAAGCTAAGGGATTAGTTTTAAAGGGTCAGGGTGGGTTTTTTGTTTATCGGCTCGGGCGCAGCCAATAAACAAAACCGCGATCGGGCCCAATGAAAAAAAACCCACATGTGAATCGGAACCAGAATCCGAACAGATTCCGGTTCCGATTCACATCTCTAATACATAGCCAAAATCCGTGAAATGTGTATCATTAAACAGCTAACTCTCTTCATTGACTCCAATAATGTACTTGACCAATATCAATTTGGTTTTCGTAAATTTCATAGTACGGAACTACTGTTGCTTTCTAGCTTTCACATAATTAGAAGAGACTTTGAACATGGTACAAGTTATGTTATGGTGCTGCTAGACATCTCTGCAGTTATTTGATACAATAGACCATAGCATTTTGTTAAATCGTCTGGGTGCGTTAGGATTAACAGGGAAGGTATTAGCTTGGTTCACCTTGTTTTCATCAAATCGATCTGTACAAGTCAAGATCAAATCATATATCTCGTCCAGGCAAGTAGTAACATCTGGAGGACCTCAAGGCTCCGCAATATCAGCCATGTTATTCAACATTTATATGACACCTTTGTGCCAAATACTAAGTCTTGCTTTACATTACGGATTGTACGCAGACGACATACAATTTTTCTTTCCAATTAAATTGACATGGGCACAAACTGAACAAGTCCTATCTAACCATCTTATTATTATTCAAAACTGGTAAACTCAAAACAAATTAGCACTGAATATTAAAAAAACTGAAATAATACATCTGGCAAGATTTCCTTTATGTAATGGTCCCTCTGATATTATTCTTAATGGTCAATGCATCCAACTGACAAAAGCCACATGAAATCTCAGTATTCAAACTGATCAATCACTAAGCATGAGTGTTCAAATTAAAAGTTGATTCAGACATCATATCACAAGTTGAAGTTATTACATCACCTTAAACTATTTCTTGATTCCGCTGATTTCCGTACTGTTTACCAATTGGTGAGCACATCACCCCTGTATTACAGCAACTTCACTGGTTACCAATAACATTCCAAATTGAATATAAACTTGCCACAATTATTCACTCCCTTATCAATAATGTATAATCCCCATGAATAAAGTCATCATGAAAATAAAATTCCCCGGTGAGATCACTCCGCTCAGCAAACCAGAATCTGTTGGACATTACCTCTCCTAAGATAGCACGTCTGGATGAAACAAGGGAAAGAGCACTTTCAATAGCAGGTCCAGTTTTCTGGAATTCGTCCCCAAACGAATTGAGAAACCTAAATGACCCTAGGTTTTTTAAAAAGCATTAAAAACCTTTTATTTAAACTTGCCTTTAATGATTAATTTCATGTTTAATATTCTCTGATTACTTGTTGTCATCCAATGAGGATTGTATGTGACACCCTGATCTTCTGTTTTAAAAAATTGTGAATATTATATTGTAACCCGCCCTGAACGAGGAAGGGTGAGCTAAAAATCTTTAAAATAAATAAATAAAACAAATAACGTCCAGAGTCTGTGCCACCGTCAGTGTGGTCCGCAGCCAGCCCATGGGCTGTTTAGGGTGTGCTGCAGCACAGGGATGTTTCAGAGCTTCATCTTGTCCACGTCTTCAGTGCCTTCGTCAAGTCCTCATCTCCACAGTCATCTTCAGTCTTCACATTTGTCTATCCTGATGTTCAAGCCGTTCCCAAGTGGCAAGTCTGAAAGGGCTTTCGGAGTGGCAGGAGGGCTACCCCAGAGAACAGCATTGCACGTTGGAAGTCCAGGTGATCCTAGATCCAAGACAGGAGTATTCCTATTCTAGTCAGCCCAGATTCATTCATCCGCCAGCAGCGTGAACTGCGCCAGCCCCGGGGTTGTGCAGGTCGCACCGTGGCACAGGGGCTCACACTCTGAAGTGTCCGTCTGCGCTCGAAATAAGAAGTAAGCACCTCCATGGGCCCATAAAGGACAACTTCTAGGTCAGAGCACAGGCCTGCAGTCAAATCATGTGACAGTTTAACTGGAAAGGATGCTTTTTATTCTGGAGTTCAAATGTTCATCCTTGGCTTGAAGGATGGAGTACCACAGGCTTCACTGAGTGCCTTCTCTCTCCAAAGGACTAACTTTATCTGCAGCTGGGATAGGTAGTGTCTGTAATGGAAGATGTTGTGGCATTAACCTAAATGCATAGCACAATTGATGAGGCAATGAGTCTGCAAAGTTCTGTATATGCTCTGGCCCTTAAGTGAGTGTCCATCATGACGGGAGATGAGGGAAGAGCTGAGCATCATTTGTCTGTGTGCATGGTGTCACAAGGCCTCTGGTGACTGACATTTGATACTGCAGCTTCACATACATGTCCACTGGGCACAGGTCTTGACAGAAGGTCAGCAGAGGGATGAAGGGCAGGTGAAGGGTGAGAGGCAACTATTCCTTGTGTAGCATTGCACATTCCTAGTGAACCTCTCTTCCTATGTGCTGCTGGCCTCAGAGCGCAGATAGCAATGTGCATGCTGCCCCTGTCCAGGGCAATTATATAGTCCATCTCATTCAACAACCATTCTTCTAAGCAGATTAAATAAATATTCCTGATTCAGAAGAGACATACTTTAAAACATATACACAACTCTTCTTAATTCCAGTCAAACATTTACAATAGCTAGCATATAATAATATTTTTAAGCTAAGTTTAGGGCTGTGAGTGGCATTTGCCTATCTGTGCTGTGTGAAAAGAGATTAGTGGTACAAAGATGACAGATGATGTGGGGCACAGGTACTTTGAACTTTGTGGAAGGCAGATCCAAGGATTTTATAGGCTTAATACTAAATTGTGTTTGCAGCAGTCACAGCAGTATGGAGCGGGACCTTGAAGCCCTGAAGGCTTGCTTCAGAGTATTAAGGAGGCAGGAGCCAGAGCTGCTATAGAAGCTGCAGCCCTCTGAGGGTAAGTGGAAATCTGTTTGAGTCACTTGCTTTCAATCTCCCAAACAATAGCTAGATTAAGTCACAATATTTGGAGAGAGTCTGACAATGGCTTAAGGACAGTATCACACCAATGTATTCCTTGTATTGTACTAAAAGAAGTTGTCAAACTTGCATTGTAAACATCAGGATTGGATAAGAAAACAATTCTCTTTGTCCAAGGAAATACAGAAATCAGTGCAACAGTGAATGATGACATGTCCACTTCTGTACAATGCTACTCTCAAAAGCTAAGCAGATCAAAATCCAACCAACAAACCAATAAGCCCTTCCTCACCCTACAAGGAAGCCATGTGGATTCAGAATAAAGCAAAGTTCCTCTTGCATGTCACTTTGATTTCAGTTGCATTGCCATATTTGCTCCCTGTTTCTTCCCCTCCTTGGCACTGTAGGTGTGGATCCAATAGCTCCTTAGCAATGCTGTGCTGAAATGTTGTATTCTGCATTTATCATCAGTTGTCTTTGTTGCACTTAACACCACAAAACACATGCAATATTGATAATGGCCATTACCTTCTATTAATGAGTGTTACCTCTGCACAACGTTCAGTCATTAAATTTATTTAGCAGGAGAGAGCAAATGTACCACCTAGATGTATTTGTGATTTTGTATGGTGATGGGAAACAGCCCTTGCGCATACACTAGTGGCAAGCATGTCCTGACACAGAGGCTTTGTCAGTCATCAGGGTTTTTTCAAGGCATACTACGAATTCCGTGGGAGAAATACGTGTGATTGTGTAGCTTCACTGCATGCACCTACAAATGACAGGGCCTCTGCTGTAGTGTTCATCATCTCTCTCATTTAAGCTGCCTTTAATCTACAGCATTCACAGCATTGTTCCTCTTTGTTTCTTTCCTACAGGAACAGCAGAGGCCCAGGAGCAGCAAGAGAGGCAGCAGGATGCAGAGAAGGAGCCAGAGGTGGATGAGATGGCTCCAAGGAGCAGGAGGAGGAGAGAGGGGGGGTATGAAGAGCAACCATAGAAAGAATAGAAGGACACTGCTTTTTCAGGGTCTGACACCCCAGTGGCCCAACTTCCAGCTGCAGCCGTGCCTTACCCACCCCCAGTAAGGTCTGCCTGACCTTGCAGACCCTTGCACGACTGCAGGAGTCGTGAGGCATAAGGGCAGAAACACCTTTCTGGGGAGTGAAGGGCAGAAACTGAGGGCCACAGCTGCTTCCCTCACCTGGAAATGCTTGGGTGGAGCCTTCAGACATTTTGGCTCTTTATGACAAGATTATAACTGGTTTTGTTGGCTTCCACTGATCACAATTTTCTTGTAGTTCCACATTTTAAAAATTTTGAGTTGAAGATGACTAGAAGTAACTGTTTTCTTTTAGGGGTCCACAGTTTTGGAACTTATTAAGTAATTACTTAAAGTTTAGAAAGAAATTATAAGCACATTGTTAGGTAATTCATATCTTTTTATTTGGTTTTATTCATTTTTATTAGTTGTGTTTTTGTTTGCTTTAAATTATAAATGTATAAGCTGTTATCCGCATTGTACAAGTTTTACTTGGAAAAAAATGTTTTTAAATAAATTAATTAACACTTTTCCATTTAATTATGTGTCCATCCTTTATTTAAATGAATACACTTCAACTTACACACATACATATTTCAATACATAACACAGTCTGTCTTTAGATGCCTTTCAAAACACACACATCACATTGCTATGAATAGCAAACTATGCAAATAAGAAAAAGATCAGCAGTCGAGTTCAGGAGCCTTCCAAATGGACACCATAAGGGAGCAGAATGGACAGGGTGGGACCTACAAACAGCTTACACTCAATCACAGCTGGTCCTCACAATACGTTCAGGCATCTTGATTCCATCATCTTTACGACAATGTTGTCCTCATATGTGTACACTATTCTCACGTATGACAGCACTCCAGCTGAGTGAGTAGCATGTGCATTGCTGGCATATGCAGAGCCCAGAGCATGCATAACAGTTCCCAATGAAGTGAGAGGAAGCAGCAGCAGAGATGAAGGCTTTGCCAGCACAAAGGAGTCCCCTGCAGGGCATGCCAGATGTAGCCAGGACAAACAGAAGAGCCACAACAAGACGCTATTGCTACCTCATTTCCCCATGGCTACAAGAGAAAGCTCATGACAACAAGGCAAGCTACATAGGTTAATGCTAGTTAGCTGTGAAACCACGTTTATGCTCTGTATGGTTTGCATAGAGTCCCAAGATTGCACACATAATTAATGCTGATAATCTACTGAATATGGTGCAAGCTGGTCCGTTAATGTAATGTATATGAACTTCTTTGGCCAGGAGCACAAACCACTATGGCCAGACAAAAGTTGCCATATATTTGCTATTTGAAAGGTCACAAATATTGCAATATAAGTACAAACGATTGATCTCTGTCCTCAGGTCCTGGCTTTTCAGTCAGGCCTTTGCCACATTGTATGCATGCTTTTCTATGGAAGTTTGAAAAGGTTTCCCTATGAAGTTATCATTACTGCACTGTGAAATTGCATTGATCAGAATTGTAAAACGATTTAAAGTTGCTGACATGCTCAAATATGCTAAATATTAGAATGTATGCTAAAAGCCAAACAGTATGCTAAAGTTCAGTCTTGAGTTTTGTTCCTGCCTTCTGGGCTCAGTTTACAAGAAATCACAAGGCTTACAAGAACCCCAGTCCCATTAACATATATGAGATAAAATTATAATGTCAACCAATTAAGAAAATATTATGCCAACAAACTGGCTCATTAATAAGTAAATTGGAGGTGGTAATCTATTTAATCTATTGTGTCAACAATACTCTCTGAGACTGCTTTGAATTGCCTTGCTGGTAATCTTGCACTCTCCTGGTATATTCCAATAAAGAACTTTCTTTAAACTGCTTGTATTAGGTGTTTATTTTGATAGCCCACAACAGATGGGACTGGATTCAGAGACTCATCCTCAATGCAAGAGGATAATGTATGACCTTGCTACAGGATCACTTCCTACTATACCAAGGTGATGCTCTCCAATCAGGTGAATTTATATCTCCAAGCCAGACCAAAATTGGGACTTGGCTAATATGTCCTTTGAAGGTCTCCTCTATATATCTCTCCTTCTGACTAGCCTCAAGAGATGGGACTCGTTCTCTGAAAGCCAGGTGCAGGCATGCAACCTCTCACCAACTGGTAGATACTCATACATGTGACACTCAGTGCAAAAGACTGGAAAATCCCCATCTTGCTGCTGGACTGCTATTTTCATCCTAATATTGTTGAGTTCTTATTTAATTTAGGTTGCTACGGGAGTAGAGATGAGTAAATCAAGTCTTTTAACTTTATGTGGTGCATTTAATGATAATTTGGCAATGATATGCAAGGGGAAGAGATTTAAAAACTAAAGACAGAATTTTAAACCTGACATCAATAAACTTGCAACCAGTACAGGTTTGCTAGCACTGGAGAAATATGAGCCACATAAAGAACATCCTGAAATCAGATAGAATTCTGTATAGCATTGTAAGGCCTTTATTGTAGTTTGAAGCAGACCTAAGAAAAGAGAAAAGAATAAAACAAATTTAAGAGACATGGAAGAGTAAAACTGATAAAAGATCAGAGATTTATCTTACTAAATGCTAAGGTACATAAGTGGGTTTTGAGCACTTTATTAAATGTGTTAATGGAGGGAATAAGGTGGATGTTTTGCGGAAGTGAATTGCATAATATGGGGCCCTGAGACTGAAAAACTCGATTACGAGAGCTGTCTAGTCTTGCTGCTTTAACTGTAAGGATTTCAAGAAGACATCTGTTGGCTAAAGGAAGTTGACGTGGTGGTTGATAGATTCTAAGAAATGAACATAGCCAGATGGATGAAGGGTTATAATAAGATTGTATATTATGCTCAGAACCTTATATTGAATATGGTATTGAATGGGTAACCAATGAAGAGATTGCAAAATTGGGGCAATGTGAGCTTTGTGTGAGATTTTGGTGAGTAAACGTGCTGCAGAGTTTTGAACTAGTTGAAGAGGTCAGATGGAGGAGTTAGGAAGACCGAGATATAAAGAATTGCAGTAATCCAGTGACATCAAGATGAGAGATTGCAAGACTACTTGAAAGTCAGAGAAATATAGTAGAGGTTTCAATTTTTTAGTAGTTATATTTTATAGAATGATTTCTTTACAATATTGGAATATTTAAGTTCATGGATAATTTGGAATCGATCATATTTCCAAGGTACATGCACAATTGTTATCGGTATCATGTGGTTTTCGAAAGTAAGGTGGAGAAGTAAGTTATGGGAGGTTTGAGGAATTATAGATAACAATACAAGCTCTGTTTTTGAGGCGTTTAAGACAATTGTGGGATAGTCAGGTTTTTATGGTTTTTAAGTATAAGTGAATCAATTACTTTGCCAGGAGGTAGAAAAAGGAACAATGAACTGAAAGTCATCAGCATATATTTTGAAATTGACATCTAGGCTCATTAAAAGGTGACACAGAGGAAGAAGATATATGTTGAACAGAATAGCAGATAAAGCAGAGCCATGAGGAACACGCAAGTTAGTGTGATACCACAAAGAGGAAAATTCGCCAAGGATGATTTTTTGAGGACGGTTAATGAGAAAGGATTTTGAACCATTGAAGAACTGTTCCAGAAATATCAATGTTAAAAGTGTAGATAGGAGGATATTGTGATTCAGAGTATCAAAAGCCGCAGATATATCAAGAAATACAATGATATAGTCGATATTAGAATCAAAGCCGCGAAGAATAGAGTCAAAAGAGGAGAGGAGAGGAAAAGAGATTCCATGCTATGTCCTTTTTTAAATCCATGTTGATTGGGGTGAAACAAGTTATTGTCATCGATGTATTCAGTCAGTTGATCCAGAACGGGGGATTCGATTATTTTTGCTAGTGAGGGTAAGGAAGCTATCGGGCAGAAGTTGGATAAGTCAGATCAGTCTTGATTTTTCTTTTTTGGGATAGGAGGACAGATGTTTATTTTAATGAGGATGGAAATATACCACATGTAAGTGATGAATTAACTAATTTGTTAGAAACGGTGAAATAAGGTCTTTTATTTCCTTTAATAAATTACTAGCTTTATTTGGCTAAATGCCTAGGAATATTGACCTCTTTGTTAATATGCAACTCACTTAGAGTATTTGGAAAATTAGATGACAAAAGAATTAAAATAAATACATGTAGCAGTTTCTCTCTCATTCTCAGGCTAAGGAACTCCTAGCATTCTCTGTCTCACATTAGGGGTGCTTTTAACAAATTCTTTCTCTCTTTTAGGCTGGGGGGGCCTCTTTCCACCTTCCTGCTACATGTGGAATTAAAGGCTTCTTTTTAATGAAGCATCAAGCCAATCTAGCCTACAGGATCTAGAAAAGCACCTGCAGCCTGGGCTGAGTGCATCTGCCAGCCTATTGTATCCCAGTTTCTGGAAGTAGAAGTGAAGGTCAGGGTCAAACCAGGTGCTGCCTCCTTGGGACAGTGCTTCCAGCACCTAAGTATAAGGTGGTTTGGTGCCAAACTAAATGTCTTAATAAGCCAAAATCTGGCACATGTGCAGAGGTTGCCTTTCCATTGAAAAATGATTGCCACTTGTGTAATATTTATTCCTTTGAGGTAATTTGAATGTTGATATCATATCATTTTTCATCTCTCCTATTGTATTCAGATTTAGGTCTTTAAGTTTCATCTCATTTGGCTTTTAGCACAGGCTCAGCATCATTTTGGTAGCCTTTCTCTAAACTGGCTCCAGCTTGTCTACATGCTTTTGGAGGTAAGGACTCCAGAATTGGAAACAATACTCCAGCTGAGGTCTAGTCTCATCAATGATTTGTACAGAGGAAATATCACCTCACTTTCTTCTGCTAGTTAATCCACTCCCTTTGCACTACAGCATCCCTTTGCCTCTGATCCCTAACCCAGCACACTGTTTTGCCACCTTAAGGATCAAATAAAGCAGAAAGCAGCAATGATCCAGCTTAATGAACATCTAGAGGACAACTATATCCTACATCCCTCACAACATGGATTCAGGAAAAACAGAAGTACTGAAACTCTGCTAATCAATCTATCAAATAAATTAATCAGGAGCCTCGACGACAAACTAAATCATCTACTAATTCTACTTGATCTCTCCGCGGCATTTGACACCGTAGACCATGAAAGCCTGATATCAAGTCTTGCTTACATCGGTCTTGATGGCAAAACATTAAGTTGGTTTACCTCTTTCCTAAAGATAGATTCTTCAAGGTCAGCGTTAACAACAAATCATCAAATCCCATCCCACTCGATACTGGGGTACCACAAGGATCTGCCCTATCTGCCACCCTCTTTAATATCTACCTACTCCCACTCTGCCACTTCATCTCAAGTCTTGGCATAACATACTACATGTACGCAGATGACATTCAGCTACTCATACCTGTAACCACCACCATCGAAGAGGCACTGAACACCTCAGCCAACCACCTAATCTCAATCAGAAACAAGCTAAACCAACTAAAGTTATGCCTCAATATGAATAAAACTGAATGCATCCTCATAGGAAGAAACAACTAAGATCCAACATCCACACACTCCCTACAAATTGATAACATCAGCATTCAACTGAAAAACACCACAAAGGACCTCGGCATCTGGATTGACAATGAACTCAACTTAAAAAAGAACATAGCAACTAAAACGAAAGAAGGCTTCCACAAACTCCCACATCCTGAAACATCTAAAACCTCTTCTCTACCATCAAGACTTCTGCACCGTGCTGCAATCACTTATCTTCAACAGCCTCGACTATTGCAACTCGCTTCTGATCGGCCTCCCAAAATCCACATTAAAGCCTCTCCAACTGTTACAAAACGCTGCAGCCAGAATCCTTACCAGCAAGAAGAAATCAGAACATATCACCCCCTGTTCTGAAAAGTCTCCACTGGCTACCAATCGAACAAAGAATTGAATTCAAAGCTCTGACAATTGTCCACAATGCAATACACAAAGATGACAACTCCGCCCTCAATGACATGATACAGATACACAAAGCGCAACGTACAACCAGAACAGCCTGCAAACTGACTATTGACATACCACCTCTTAACTTAGCAAAACTGACCAACACTAGGAACAGAGCCTTCTCCATCGCAGGACCCAAAATATGGAACTCCCTACCACACTACCTAAGTTCACTTAGTGACTCAAAACATGGTATTTCAACCAAACTTTCAAAGATGGCGTTGGTTAAGCTTCACGCAACTTCCTATCTCATCCCACTACCGTGCACGTCACAATATAATCTCCTCGAATGTTCTCCCCCATAATCAATCACCTTCAACCCCAGTCATCCACCCATCTTGTTCCTTCCTCAGAACAATCACCCCGATACTCAAAGACTACACTTACACCTCACCCAACGACCTCTCCTTATGATCTTCCTCCCTTTAAAAATAGCTAATTCTTATGTTTAAAAAAAATGTATTCGTTCCAATATATAATTTGTTGTTCTGTTGAAACTCTGACTCTAACACTCTTCCTTTAATAATAAGTTGTTCTAATGTGATTAAATTGTATTAAGTTGTTCTCATGTAAACTGGAGGGAAGGCAATCTGCTATACTTTGGTATATAAAAGACTGGAAATAAAATAAATAAATAAATATGATCACCCTGAGATCTCTTTACCATTTGAGCAATTCTGTATTCATCCTTCATCACATTGCTTTTTTGGATTTTTGTATCCCAAATATAACTTTATACACTTTGGCAATGAATCTTAGCTTCCGAGCACTTGACTACTCTTTGAACTTTCTTAGATCATTCTTCATTTTGTTTACTCCACTCTGATGTACAATATAGCATTATCTGCAAAGAGACAAACCTTTCGTACTCAGTCCTTAATTTGGGTCCTAAAGTGACTGAATGGGTTAGAAACTGGTTAAATGGGAGGCAATAAAGGGTAATGGAAATGGAGTTCACTCTGAGCAGAGGGTGTTAGGATATGCCATAGGGATTGGTTCTTGGAAAGGTTATTTTCAATATTTTCGTGAGTGATATTGCAGGGTGACACCAAAATCTTCAACAGGGTAGACAGCCAGGAAGGTGTAGAAAACAAGAGGAGGGGTCTAGCAAACTTGAGGAATGGTCTAGAGTAGGGGTGGGCAAGTCCGGTCCTCGAGGGCTGCAAACCAGTTGGGTTTTCAGGATACCCCTAATGAATATGCATGAAATAGATTTGCATACAACTGAGGGCAGTGTGTATGCAGGTCTCTCTCATGCATATTCATTAAGGATATCCTGAAAACCCGACTGGTTTGCAGCCCTCGAGGACCGGAATTGCTCACCCCTGGTCTAGAGTCTGGCAATTAAGATTTAATATTAAAAATGCAGGGTCTTATATCTTGGCTGCAAAAATCCAAGGAAGCGGTATAGTATAGATGATGAAATTCTTCTAAACACAAAAGAAGATCGGGATCTGGATGTGATCATAGCTGATAAGGCAACGGCAAAAGCAGTAAGATGCTTGGCTGCATAGGGAGAGGAATGGTCAGCAGAATAGGGAGGTGATAATGCCCCTGTATAGGTCCCTGGTGAGTCCTCACTTGGAATAGTGAGTACAATTCTGGAGATTGCACCTTCAAAAAGATGTAAACTGGATCAAGTCATTCTAAAGCATTTAGGGACAGACTTAAAGATCTGAAACATGTATACCTTTCAGGAAAGGTGGGATACGGGAGATATGACAGAGACATTTGAATACCTCCAAAGTCACCACATACAAGAGGAGGGTCTCTTTGAAAGGAAAGGAGGCCCTAGAAGAAGGGGTGAAGGGATGAGGGTGAAAGCAGGTAGACTTAGGAATTATCTTTCAGAGAGGTTAGAAGCCTTCCTGTGGAATCTGAATTCAAGAAAGCATGGGATCAGCACAGAGTATCTCTGGTAGGGATTGTACAGCTGAACAGATTAGATAGGGCCGTGCAATCCTTCTGCTCTATGTTTAATCTTTTACTTTCCTGAAGGCTTTTTTCCACCTTTATCTGATGATCCCACTTTAAAGCCCTCTTCAGTAAGTTTGCCAGTCTGTTTTGTAAGACAGTTTTCCTCTTCTCTGCCATCCCATGGTCCCAGAAAACGGAAACACTCTCAGTTCTGCCACCTGTTTCTTTCACAGTGAAATAGTTCCTCGCTATGGACCAGGATATCCAGCTGGTCAGAGGCAGAAATTGTAATTGTGGTGGCAGCTTTGCTGACATTTTCCAGCTCCTTGGTACCAGTAGAAAGAAAAGAAACCTAGCAAAGTTTCTATCTTTTCCTCAGCTGACCTGGCACCTGTTCACAGATTCCATTTCTGCAGCTCTGCTTCCTTGCTCATTTTTAATTATGAGGTATGTATCTTATTTTTTGGTTTGTACAATTCTTTTTGTATCAATATTTTTATTTTATTTTATTTATTTAGAGGCTTTTTTATACTGACATTAGTGGGTACATCATCAAACAGTAGATGGAAAGTACAAAGAACAGGGAAGAGGGAAGAGGGGGAGGGGACAACATAGTACAACAACTACAGGAAACTAAATAGGGGAGCAGGAGGAAAACTGGAGAGATAAACATGTTAACGTAATAACGTAAAAAATGAATAACTTAGAGGCATAAGTTTGTAGTAATGAATTAATGAGCATGGACCTAGTCTGGGAAAGCCTGTTTGAAAAGCCAGGTCTTTAGCTTTTTCTTGAATTTAATGCTGCAAGGCTCAAGGCGGAGGTTCGTGGGTAGTGCGTTCCAGCAGGTGGGGCCAGCAATTGAGAGGGTACGATCCTTTGTAGAGGTAAGGTGAGCGGTTCTTGAGGGATGGGATGTGAAGAGTGCCTTTAAGAGTTGCTCTGGTAGGGCTGGAGGATGGTATGAATCGGAGGAGCTCGTCCAGCCAGCTGGAGTTGTGTTTGTAAATGGATTTGTGAATAGTGGTAAGAGTCTTGTAGAGGATGCGTGAGGGGATAGGGAGCCAGTGTAGGTCTTTAAGGATGGGGGATATAAAAACTTACAAATAAATAAATAAAAATTAATAAAAACATCAGGAAATACCCAAGTTTTTGTCCCATAAAGAGAGCGTCCTTATTTGAGAAAAAATAATGTCATAATCAATGCCTTATCACTCTCAGTGAAGCGAGAAATCAGGAGAGTAGCAGGGTTGTTGACTAAGTCATTGGATTGAAAGAAAGTGTCTGGTCAGAAGTAGTGACTGCAACATTTGATACTTAAGAAGCTTCAAGGATACTAAGGAAACATCATCAGCAAGACCTAGAATTTCCTTCACATACCTTCCTTACTAATTGTTGTGGACCAATAAGAGAAGTACGTGGGGAAAGTCGAAAAGTGCAAATTTCAACATTGAGATCTATTTTCTAAGAACTCTGAGGGCAGATTTTTCAAAGGGTTACACGCTTAACATAGGGCGTAACCCCCGAAAAGCTGCCCCAAGCTGCACCTGCGCACGCTGAGCCTATTTGCATAGGCTTGGCGGCGCGCACGCAAGCCCCAGGACGCCCGTATGTCCCGGGGCTTGCAAAAAGGGGCGGGAAGAGGACGGTCCTGGGCGTGGAGGGGGCGTGGCCTGAGCCTCCGCGCAGGTTTTAAAATCTGCCCCAGTGCATCTTTGCATATTGGTACAATCCAGAATAATAACTGATTTAAAGTTTTGGAAAGACAGATCTTTAACTTCCAACGTTTTTTAATTTTTCTTCATGGCCAGATGAAAGAGTTTGTTGGATACAAACTTCCTCTTTAATAGTGTTCATGGATAAATAAAAATAATCTTTTGCTGACAGTTCTTTCCAATAAAACAAAAGCCTGCCAGCCCTCTTCAAGGCACTGCAGCACAGACTGAGCCCCCCAGTGGCTCCCCAGTACCTTGAGTAAATCCTTCAAGTCGTAGGCCAGATTCCAAAATCACCTATAAGCCTAGAGCAGGTGGGGGATTTGCAATCCTTGGGGCTCAGAGATGTTTTCAACCCCAAGCAAGCCATCTATTGCTCCTTCAATGCCTGCTGCAAGGACAGCACCCGAGTAATCTTGGGCTGGAGAACTTGCACTCAATCTCACCAATTAAGCAAAATGAGGAAAATTAGAGAAGATGTCCAGAGCAGGAATTCAGATGTTAAAAACCCCTCTACACCAGAATCCAAATTGGGCCAAAGGGGCACGCGGCTTAGGCGTGCTGCAGGCCCACAATGACGTCAGCCTCACACGGGGGTAGCTCCAGGGACACACGCAGGCAGCGGAGAGCCTGAGAGAGACCTTCCAGTCGTGCATGCATGCTTTTGAAAATAAGAATGTACGTGTAAATCCCAACTCCAGGCCCATCTCTGCCCCCTAGAACACCTCTCTTTATGCGCACAAAACCCCGAGCATTTTACAATAAGCCATTTATGTGTATAAACCCATGTTTTATGTGAGTAATACCCCCCCCATGTCCAATCTTAGATTTATATATTTCATTATATTTCTAAGTCACTTATCCTAAAAAAGCTCTAGTTAATTAATCATAGTACAAAAACCGTTTCCCTCATATTAATGGCTATGCTGTAATTTCAGCTTGTCAGAGGGTAGAAGTTCACGTTACAGAGCTAGATCCCTTTTTAATCTCTTATAAAATTCCCTTTTCTGCCCATCACACTCTCTGTATTGCCAGTGTTGAAGCAAGGAAAATTTTATTATATCTTGAAGCATATGAAAATTATTCCATATTGGTTGCTCATCTCCACTTTTCCCTGGTGACCTTTGAAGGACTGCAGGAAAGCAGCATAGATCAGCATTTATAAGCAGGGGCCATACTTCATTAGAACTGGTTCTATAAAAACAGATTCCAGCACAAAAAATTGTCGAAAATTCTGGTGAAAGTGAGACAGGAATGGGATAAGATTAGGAAAATATGCTCTAAGGTTTTATAGGAGACCCAGGAGATACAGAGAGCAACTCTCTAATACATCTTCTTGATCTTTTGCATAAGAACATAAGACTCACCCTACTGAGTCAGCCCAAGGGTCCATCAAGCTCAGTATCCTGTTTCCAAGATGTGCCCAATCCAAGTCACAATACCTGGCAGGATCCCAATAAGCAGTGAAATTCCCTTAATAATGGTGAATGGACTTGTGCGTGCCGACCCTGGATTTTATAACACGCGCGCGCTGCGCGTGCATGTTATAAAATTGGGCGTACATTTGTGCATGCCGGGTTGTGCGCACAAATGTACGCCGCACACGTACCTTTTAATGTGGAACTTTGTATTATGTAGCTATAATTGGGTTCTCTTACTTAGTGCATCACACTTTGTACATGAAATTAAACACAGAAAGACTACTGCCTTCTTTTATGTTTATGCATATTTTAATTATCAAATGAAAAGAAGCATATTTCAAAGCAGCTCCTTCAGAGATGATATTAAAGATGAAGGAGAAAGTACAAAATCTTACCTCCATATGGTTGGAATGGGACCTGGGGGAAGGGGTAACTTTTCAAAAGATTTTTGCATATAAAATCGGCACATACGTGTTTAAGCAGCTCATACTTGCAGTGTCCCACGTAAACAGGGGGGAAAAAAGGGAGGAATAGAGGGGGGTTCTGGGGTGGAGCTCAGAAACACATATACAAGGTGCAAATATTACTGAACTTGCACCCTCACTTTTACACCTGCAGTGTTTGCATAGGAGGTCAGGAGGAAGACGGCCGAACTGCTGGTATTTTCAGAAGGTGAACCTATTCACAAACACCCCTCACCCCTGCAACCTTGTAAATACCCCCCTCCCTCTCCCCTGTGTGAAAAGTCTCCATCCCTAACCACCCTCCTCGGGCTCCCTGTTAGAGCCCTCCTAATCTCTTGTTTTGCTCTCTGTCCACTCCCCTCCCCTCTTCATTGTATTTTCCACCTGCTGTTATAATGTAAACCGTATAGAAAACTGTCAAATAAATAAATAAATAAATAAATAAATAAAAAGTGAAGTACCTGCCTTTGTGAATAACTCCAGGTTATCACATACACAATTATTGCATGCAGAAAATATATGGCATGAATTCTCTAAACTTTATAAACATTTGCATATGTTCATGTAAGTAGCCTTTATTTGCATAAGCTATATGTTATAAAAGTAAAAAATACACGCATGTTTTCATTTTCATGTGCCATGTACATGCATAAACAGGGGATGGTTTGGGGCATTCCTGGGTGGAGCCGACACATATGTAAGTTGCTCTTTTAAAAAAAGACAGTTGCATGTGTACATTGGCCAGCCTAGCCATGTAATAATTATCTGGTGAGTGCGATATTAACGTATAGCTCTGATTCAGTGGGAGATTAGGCTGAAGACTAGGAAGATATTGATGTCCTGGAGAATTTGTGGAGTAATTAGTAAACTGGTTAATTTCATTTGCATGCGCAGGTTTTAAAATTGGCTGACACGCACATATATTGGGACTTAGGTGAGTACGTCCTATTTTAGTTTTGGGCATAAAATATATGTGCTTTTTCTTTTATAATAGTTAGGAAGAGTAAGCTTGCTCAGTGCATGGATATATGTGGTTTCAATGCATTGCAAGTACTTGCGTGTATGCTGCGGGGGAAACATGCATATTTTATAATACTATGTATGATATGCTCAGGTTATAAAACTATGGTAAAACTACATGAAGTTATAAACATGCACATATTTATTTATGTATTAAAATCTTGGATTCCCTGCACAAATCATTCGTGCAGATATATGCCACCGTATGTAGTTGTTTAAAAGTTATCCTTCTGTTTTTAATTTTACAAACTGGGTAGAAAAGTATGCTTTTTCCTTCCTTTCAAATATATGTTCATACAGAAACTAGACATAACTTTTGGGGCAGTATTTTATGACCTGAATGGCTCCTGCTACACAGCTTTGTAAGATCCAGCAGAAATCTCTGCGATATTTGGTGACTAAACGCAGACTACTGAAAAATTGGACTGTATAAGAGAAAAGGGAATAGAACATAGTGAGACAAATGAGCATACAATACACAGCCAAAAGGAGAAAAAAGATCAGAAAAATGATTAATCACAGTGTCTATAAATTCAGTCCAGAGAGCCAATAGAATTCATTAGGATACATGTGTAGAGTTGATCTGGATCCCAAAAGAGATAAATCTGCATCTTACACTTAATATGGCACTCACACTATCTTGCAAGTATTGTAATTATCAGACAGCGCATAGTGGAAGTGAGACCTAATCCTGGTCTTCCTGTTTATGTCGTTAGAAGACGTCGCACAGCAGTACGAGGTAGAAATTGTTGAGCCTATGAAACTCCAACACATTCTTGAGACAGCATGTGGGGGCCCTGGCACACCAGTTTTAATCTCACAGAAGAAGAAACATGCACTTGAAAATCAGTGGAAATGTTTTTTTGTGCTCTGGCATTCATTTAGAAATTTCACTAATTAATTTATCTGAGGAATTATGTGCCAGAATCATACTAGAATTCTGAAAGAAAACTTTTCATCTAAAAAAGAAGGCAGTAAAGCGAAGCAAGGTCTGCAGCAGATGTCCAGTTTGAATAATTTTTATTTTATCCTGCATGGAAACTCTATCTTCATATGCCCATGTAGTCATGGCAGCTTGAGCTCTTTAACAAGAAGCATCATAAAGGGGCAAAACTCTTCCCTAATCTGAGTGAAGAAGCTTGTTGGCTGCGTGCCCTGTACAAAGACGCATAAGGGCCAAGCCACCTTTCCTATCACAGCATCGGTGACCCTTCTGTTCAGATTTGGAAACTGAATGGTCCCTACAAATTGAGGATCCATACATAAATGTCCTGAGATGGATGTTGACTGCCTGTCGGTGGCTGGAGGAGTGAGCATGTGCTTCACACAGTGCCTGACAGCCAAAATAATCCATGTCCTTCTTCCACAATAGCTTCTAAATTTCACAGGACATGATTCTGCCTGAATCTCACTTGGAAGAGCATCCCACAGGTTTGATCCTACTACACTAAACAATATTCTCCAAATTCACAAAGCCTAATTTGTTTAAAAAAATGGAACGGCAAGAAGTTTCTTTAAGGTGTGCTAGCTTGCTGAATCTTAACACCCTAATTCAGCTTTGGGGCAAAACCATCTATCATTAAACCATCCGTTGTTCCTGAAGACTGGAACATGGCCAATGTAACCCTGATATTAAAAAGGGCTCCGGGAGTAATCCACGAAACTATAAACCACTGAACCTGACCTCAGTACTGGGAAAATTGTGGAAACCTTTATAAAAAATAAAATCCCAAACATTTAGACAGACATGGTTTGATAGGACACAGCCAACGATGGATTTATCCAAGGCAAGTCTTGCCCTCACAATCTGCTTCATTTTTTTGAAGGGGTTAATAAACATTGGATAAATGGGAACCGGTAGATGTGGTTGTATTTGGATTTTCAGAAGGCGTTTGACAAAGTCCCTCATGAGAGGCTTCTAGAAAAACTAAAAGTCATGGGATAGGGGGGTGCTGTTCGCCGCGCCAGGAAGATGGCTGCTTAATGCTGAAGCTCCTCATTGCTAGCAGTTAGTGCAGTCACTGTTACTTACATTTTCAGCTAAAAAACGGCGATGCTTTACAGCGGCAGAGCAAGCTCAACGTGGGGGTGTAAAATCGCTTGTGACAGAGGTTAGTTACGGCGAACTGGCCACGTTGAGATGGGAAAAAAGATTCCGGGTCTGGGCTCTCGTGCCCGCCATCTTGCAGTGCGCGATGAAGTTCACCCCCCGGCACTAAGCAAAAGCGGCAGTTGGCACCCAGGACTGCTTGGAAGGGGTGCGCTCAACAGCAGGCACAAGTAAAATCTCAAGCGCCTAATAAAGGTCAAATACAGAACTTCTTTAGCCCTCACGAGTATATATAGTGCTGGGTCATCAGGAAAAAGCGTCACCGAGCACTGAATGACAGCACAATTGTCTGCATTCAGTGCATTTCAAAAAATCTTATCGCTGATACGTTGCATTCTGGTATCTGTGCCAACCTGTCCGACCCACTCTGACAGGGCTGTGAGGTCACTGATGACTCACAGGAAAGGGCTGGTTTTTGGCTATGGATACACCCAAATGGCATTCTCCGATTGCAAATGGCGGCGAAGAAAAGCGCGCGGCGCCAAACGTAGGGAACGGATGATATGTTATATTTGTGGGGAGTCGCGATACATTTCGCTTCCCCACGGAATACGACTAGGGACATATACCTTGCGGATTGCCAATTATGTCAAAAACGATGCACACCCCTACCCTCAGGACTTCTGTCAACAGTCAAAGAAGAGAGGAAGAGACCTGATGTGATTCAGAGAGTGTTTATGAGTAATAGAGCATGTGAAAGAAAGTGCGAGACAGCATGACCATGTATGAAAACAGAGCATGTGAGTTGTATGTGTGAGAATATGTTTAAAAGAGCAAGAGTGCATGAGTATGAAAGAGCGAGCATGTGTGTGTGTGTGTGTATGAGACAGCATGTATGATTGAGTGTATATGTGTATGAGGGAGAGAGAGCACGATTTATTGTTTTGTTTTATGAGAATGGATATTCTGTTTTTCCATTATTGCACTGCATGCAGAGTCTGGCTTGCAGCAGTCTTCAGTTCAATTGTCTGCATATTTTTATTTATACTTTGTAATCTCTTTATTTGCGTATCTAGCGAGATTCTGTGTGTGTTCTCATGTGTGACAGGAAGTGAGGTATTCTGCTATTCTGAAGTTTCTGTGTAGGGATCTATAGTATCCTGACTTGCTCTGTTTTCCTAATAGGAGATGTGTGTTTGGTGTTTTAAGGTCCTGTGTAATATTTGCACTGTTGCCTTTTCAACAGTAGGATTCAGTGCTTGCAGTCAGTGCTGCTTTGGTATTGGAGGTTTGCAATATATACTCTCACAAGCATCCCTCCTCTCTCCCCTTGGGTTGTGCTTGTGCGTGAGTGTGAATGGGAGTTTGTCTGGGTTTGTTTTGTGTGTGTGAAGAAATTTTGTGCTGCCCCACTAATCCAAGAACAAGCTCAGGGTGACTGGAAACTAAAAGATTTAAAGTATGGAGAATGGGGAATGTTTCCATCCTTATTAATATTAATTATTGGGTTTTTGATGTATCTGCCATTTGAAATATTTTATTGCTGTTTGGAAAAATTGTTAAATTTTGTATGAGCTCTTAATTATTGGATATTATTTTATTCATCAGCCTGCTGGAAATGTTCTTATTAATATGATTTTACTAGTTTTGAGTGAGGGGATCCAGAAGCGACAGAGGGAGTGAACCAGGGATTGCTGTGAAGGGGAAATGGGGTGCCAGAGGGTAGTGTCCATCCTGGGTGCCTCATACCTTAGGTACACCACCGAGTCAGACTAAGGGTGGACGAAGACACACTGAAGACACTGGACAAGACGAATAAGATAAGGCGAGGCTGGACAGGCAAGGAACCAGGAACACAGAAATGACAGGAAGCAGGAACTAGAAGCAACCCACATTGCAAGGCAGGAGAGTGCTGAGGCTTAAGTAGGAGCCTGGATGATGCAATCAGAGGGCGCCGGTAGCAGAGCCTTTCAGAGGGTGCCGCACAACGCACATGCGTGCCTAGGGAGGCTTCGTGGCAGGGGCAGCATGGCAAAGGCGTATCAGTTGTGAAGATAGGCTCGCTTGCATCAGCAGCTATCTGGGGTGGGTACTGCGCCTTGTGCGCTGTGAATCCTAACATTAATGCTTTTTACCTAGCAATAATCTATGTTTATTTGCAAATATTTATTCTTTATTTTATTTTTAACTTTTATATACCGAAGTTCCTGTATGGGATACAGATCACCCCGGTTTACAAGAAACTACAACTTCGCTCAAAGGCAGTACATAAAACAAGTGAATACAAGAACTGTTACAGCTGGAACATAAAACAATTGAATACAAGAGCTATTACAAGGAACTTAAACTGAACAATCTATGATATGAAACTGTCCGGGGGGCCGGGGAAGGGAATTAGATGGGAGAGTTTATACAATCAAAAAAAAAAAAAGAGGGTGTCGTATACGAGTATAAAGGTTACGTACATTGGATTATAGTATGCGCAACTACACTGGGTGAGTGTACATGGGGAGCTGAATAGGACTGTTATTAAACCAAGGCCAAAGTTAAGTGAGAGTACATTGTGGACAGGACCAGACTGATGTTAAACCAAGGCCAAGGGTAAGTGTCAGGGAAAGCTTGGATGAAAAGCCAAGTTTTTAGGTTTTTTTGAAAGCCGAGGGGGCATGGTTCAAGTCGTAGGTCCGGGGGGAGCGTGTTCCATTGATGGGGAACCTGCTGTAGATAGGGCCTGCTTCCTTAGTGCTGTTTTCGCCGGAGGGCCATATAGTGTTGCTTTTGTATGCACTTCTGATGGGTCTGGAAGAAGTGTGCCGGTTTCAGTTGAGTGCTTAATATGAGAGGAGAGAGGTTGTGCGTCGCTTTGTGAATAATTGTGAGAACTTTAGAGAGGATCCTGTATTTGATGGGCAGGCCAATGTAGGGTACGGAGAATGGGGGTGATGTGTTCTCTTTTATTGGAGTTGGTGAGAATTCTGGCGGGTGGCGTTCTGTACCATCTGTAGAGGTTTGATGGTGTTGGCGGGGAGAGTCCGAGCAGTAGGGAGTTACATAATCAATCTTAGATAGAATGATGGATTGTAGCACCAGTCGGAAGTCATTGAAGTGAAGGAGTGGTTTTAGCTTTCTGAGGACTTGCAGTTGTAAAAGCACCTCCTTTGTGGTGTTGTTTATAAAATTTTTTAGGTTTAGCTGGTTGTCCAGCCAGGTTCCTAGGTCCCTAACAAACGGTGATGGGTTAAGGTTTCTGATTGTAGGTGAAGAGCTTGGTGGGTTGAGCAGGGCGTGATTGTCGTCTTGAGAGATGATGAGCATCTCCGTTTTGTTGGAATTGAGAACTAGGTTAAGGCTGGAGAGTAGGTGTTTAATTGACTGAAGGCAATCATTCCAGTGGGTCATGGTTTTGTGGAGGGATACTGTGATCGGGATGAGAATTTGAACATCGTTTGCATAGAGGTAATGAGTTAGCTTTAGATTTGTGAGTAATTGGCAAAGTGGGAGCCGGTAGATGTTGAAGAGAGTGGGTGAGAGGGAGAATCCTTGGGGGACTCCCTGGTCAGAGAGGGCGGGTTGGGATTCTTTATTGTTTATCCTAAACTTTAAAGAACCTGTTGCATAAGAAGGACTTGAACCAGCTAAGTGCAGATCCTTTGATGCCTATGTTTGCTGGTCGTTCTAAAAGAACTGCATGTTTAACCATGTCGAAAGCTGCGGACAGGTCTAAAAGAACAAGAAGGTAGGATTGTTGTTTTCTCTAGGTTTAAGAGGATGGTGTCCGTGAGTGATAAAAGGAGGGATTCAGTGTTTAGAGATTTTCAGATCCATACTGAGTCGGGGCGAGTATGTTATTATCTTCAAGGTATTCCGAGAGTTGTTTGTTAACTATTTTCTCCATCAGTTTGGCAATCAGAGGTAAGTTGGCTATGGGGCGGAAATTAGCTGGATCCGTTGGTGATAGATTTGGTATTTTTAATAGAGGTTTGAGAATTGCAAGTTTAATTGGTTTGGTACAATGCCTTGCGTTAAAGAGATGTTTATGATTTCTGCAATTGGTTTAGAAATGGTATTCGGGATGGAGATGAGAAGGTTCGTCGGTAATGGGTCCGAAGGGCGGGAGGAAGGTTTGAGTTTCCTGAGAATATTTTCTATCTCAAGAGAAGAAGGGGGCTCAAAGGATTCCAGACTTGTGGTTTGTTGTGGCAGGATCACAGGAGAGTGAATATGTTAGCACAGTTTAGTAAATAAGCCCCTTAGGGAATTAACTGTTGTAAATTTACCCATTTCAGTGGCTAAATTTGGTCACCAAAAATGGGAGATCATGTGGGTGGAGCTTCATTGGGGTATGGAATTTAGGCACCCAAAATTAGATGAACCAAAAGCAGGGATTAAATATGACCGGGCAAATTTAAGTAATTTTAAAATTATTTTTCATAACATATAATGCAATCACTGTAAGAAATTACAAGTCAAATTCAAGATTAAACTTAAAACAATACTAAACTTAAGCACACGTTCAGCACCAGTGTTCAGGCCAGTGGTTACCTCCACCTGGAGCTCCATGATCCCCTAATCCCCTCTCCCACCCAAACAATCTCCCTGACAGAGCCCATCCCAGTCCTCCTCCAGGGCCCACTTACAGATGTAGGAGGTGGCTTGGGAAGACTTTTAGGGGTCAGGATAGAGAGCACTGTGTTTGACATTAAGAGGGGAAGGAAGGGATCAAGCCCGTGAAGTTTTTGTCTGTCAGGATGGAGATCCTTATGGGGGTTGTCTGTCAGGAGAGAAGGGGCCTGGGGCAAGAAACCAGTTTTTTATTTATATTTGGCTGTCTGGAAAGGAAAGTGGGATGACTGGGATATGGGAGCTCGCAGGCAGGTTTTGGCTTTCTGGAGGGAAGAGAGGGTTCAGGAGAGGAACTGGGTCTCCTGCTCAATTATTTTGCATAATAAGGGAGGCTGGGGACATTCAATTGAAGTTCATTTAAAATGAGTGAGGAGGGTCAATGGCTTCATGTTTTATTTTTTTGTAATGAGGACTTTGATGGATAATCCTATCCCCCTTCCCTGTTTATGTAATTTCTACCTTCAGTTTGATTGTAAACCGATATGATGTACCCACTAATATCAGTATAGAAAAGCCTCTAATAAATAAATAATGCAGATTTATAGTGCCAGCTGGCTACATCTGTCCAGACAACCCAGGCCACTCACAGCAGTGCTCAGTTTAACAAATTATATTTTTTCGGACTACATTTAGCTGAATTTTCAGCACCAAAACTGAGGCGATTATATTCAGCTGCAAATTTACCTAAAGATAACTATCTAAAATTAACAATCAGGCCGATATAGTACAGTGCATTCCGGCGGAGCGTACTGTTAACCCACAATTAGACACGTGTTTTCGACGCGCTAGCTTACCCCTTATTCAGTAAGGGGTAATAGCGCGTCGAAAACGTACGTCCACCCCCCCCCCCCCCGAACCTAATAGCGCCCGCAACATGCAAATGCATGTTGCGGGCGCTATTAGTCCCATTCCCACGCGATTCAGAAAGCAAAATGTACAGCCCAAGCCGCACATTTTACTTTCAGAAATTAGCGCCTACCCAAAGGTATGCTTTAATTTCTCCGGGCACCGGGGACCTTCCGACTTAATATCATGGCGATATTAAGTCGGAGGTCCCGAAAGTTAAAAAAAAGTTAAAAAAAAATTTTGAAATCGGCGTGTGGCTCGCGGGTTGAAAACCGGACGCTCAGTTTGCCGGCGTCCAGTTTCCGAACCCGTGGTGTCAGCGAGTTTTGAGAACAGACGCCGGCAAAATTGAGATTTGGCTGTCAAACTCGCTGACAGCCGCCGCGCCTGTCCAAAAGGAGGCGCTAGGGACGCGCTAGTGTCCCTAGTGCCTCTTTTTGCCGCAGGCCCTCATTTGAATACAGAAATCGTGCGCACAGGAGAGTGGCCTGTGCCCTCGCTAGGAGAGCAGCCATTCGCCCGCTCTCCCGCGACTTTTACTGTATCGGCCCGAAGGAGTATTAGCTCTCAAAAGCTAATCAAGGAATGTATTATCAGTCCAATAAAATATCACATTATCTATTTTTTTTGTTTTATTTGTTAACCTTTCTCTGGACTTATACAGCAGTCACACTACTTTATCTAATGTTAAACATTTATCTTATCTGCTTAGCAGCTCTTTGCAAAATGGCCTCCTACACAGCCTTTGCCCCTGCATAACAGCCCCATCTTCATGCACAAACTGTCTGAAAATCAGGAGGCTCTGTGGAAGGAAACTTGAGTACGTATTTTGCGGCTTCCTACAGTGCCTTTTTAAAGATTTCTTTATTCCATTCTCTATTTCACTGGATATTCTTCATTGCCATCCAGTGAGCAAAAAGCAGATTCCATAAAATTGCTAAATAGATACGAACAACAAAACAAATTATACAAGCACAAAGATAATAGACACAAAGCAATGACAATTCATAGTGGCAACAAGGCAGGAGGGTCAGCATAATGACTCTTCGGAGAAGCGCTGCATAAGAGGGGGCTTATATCAGCGATCTCAGCCTGGATTGCAGAAGGACATTTGTCTCCATTACATTAAGAATAGATCAGCTGACTTCATTTTTTATTCAATAACGTAATGAGTTTTATTTTGAGTGATGCTGGACTTAATGGTTAAATCAATATGTGTATTTAGAATTAAGCTTTATGTTATCAGTAAGTGACAAGCGATGAGCAGGCTTAGAGCGCGCTAATTGGTTTGTGTTTAGCATTTATGCTAATCAAAGACTGCAGCACCTCAGGGCATTTCAGTGCCAGGAAATTTGTTTATTCGAACTGGCTCACTTTAGGCTATTGACAGAAGTAGGATTGCTTTGGCTTCATTTAAACTTGATTATTAAACAGTATTTGAGAATACTTCTAAATGTCTTCCACTAGCTGAAAGTGGAGATGCCACTAAGTATTAAAGAGGTGTAAATATGGCTATGCATGCACCAGCTCTTGGGAAGCATGACTGATGCAAAAAAATAAATCTGTGGATATCAGCAAGAAGAAAGAGAAGAGATTCTGATTCCAATTTCAGAGCTCTTTAGAAATTACAAGGCCACAGCCCCATTACCTCAAACCACAATATTCTGAAATTAAAATGATGAAATTATGTCTTGAACTGAAAAATAATTGTACGAATCAGAATTCAAGCAATGAGACAGGCAGCACTGATCTCAGAGGGATATGGGGTCTGGGGCAAATCTGCAGCTCTCTTGACCTCCTGACCTGATCCTTCTTTTCCCGTTAGTGACAAAAGGAGAGCATTGCCTTTTACCTGCTTATGGCTCCTCCTTCGTCACTTTCAATCTAAAGTCTAAAGTTGATTTATTTACACTTATTCCATTCTGAAGTCCTGCAATTCCCTTTTAAAAATGATTTTGTGTGGTTGGGGGGGGGGGGGGGTTTGAAGTTAAATTCATGAAGGGGGCTTCTTCTGTCTATCCCAAAGAGAAAAGGCAATTTTATTTCATAGCAATTATTTGATAAATGAAATACTCACAATATTTTAGTACCTGGTCCAACTACAGATGTTCTCGCCTAACAGCCATGGTAAGATTGCATCCAGCTTCCAATAATGAACTGGACTGGGTAACCTGTATGAAGCAGCCCTAACAGCCTCTGGCTTCCAAAAAGACATTGAGTGAAAGGGAAGATAAGTTACCGACCACTGGTGGTGATGGAGGCAGGTACATTAACAGATTCCAGGCATGTTTGGGACTGATGTGGATATGGTAAGAAAAGGGAGAGGGAGGGAGGGAGAAATGGTGGTGTATGCTCTTATCCAACCAAAGTGGAAGAAGCTGAACTGGGCCAATTTGCTCTTTATCTGCCGTCGTTTACTACCCCCTGCTATAGGAGATTGAAACTGTAACACCACAAAATAAGAATCACTGTCCTATAGTTTTGGAATACTTGATTAGCCTGATAAAGACTTTAGAACAAATACAGATTTTGTCAAAATGGGGTTGTACCTGGAGGAAGAACTGGAAGACTGGGAGACAATGGGTGAGGTGGAACGAGAGTGGGACAAATTAAAAGGGAGTTCTTACAAAGGCAATAAATCTATATGTCAGGAAAGTAAAGAAGAGTAAGAGGAAAAAGAAACAGACCTGGTTCTCAAAGGAGGAGGCTGAAAAACTTAAGGCAAAAAAAAACAGCGTTCAAGAAGTATAAAGGATCCTAAAAAATGAAACACAGAGAAGAATATCTGTTAAATCTGAGTGAGATGAAGAAAGAAATCAGGAAAGCAAAAGGCAAAGCAGAAGAAAGGCTTGCCAAAGAGGTAAGTGAGGAAACAGAACATTTCTCAGATATATCAGAGAAAGGAGAAAGGTCCGAAGTTGTAAAGTAAAATGCAGAAATATTAAATACTTCAGTTCGGTGTTCACTAAATATGACCCTGGAGAAGGACCCTCACTAGTTAACAAGACCGTAGATGGGAATGGAGTAGAAGAAACTCCGTTTACAGAAGAAAATGTATGGGAAGAGCTAGGAAAACTGAATGTGGACAAAGCCATGGGGCCTGATGAAGTTCATCCCAGGATACTGAGGGAACTCAGAGATGAGCTGGTGGGTTCGCAGTGTGACCTGTTCAATAGATCCCTGGAAACGGGAGTGGGGCTGTGGGACTGGAGGAGAGCGGTGGTGGTCCCGCTTCACAAGACTGGAGCAGAGAGGAGGCTGGAAACTACAGGCCGGTTACCCTCACCTCGGTGGTGGGGGAATTAATGGAGACTCTGCTGAAGGAAAGGATAAGAACATAAGAAATTGCCATGCTGGGTCAGACCAAGGGTCCATCAAGCCCAGCATCCTGTTTCCAACAGAGGCCAAAACCAGGCCACAAGAACCTGGCAATTACCCAAACACTAAGAAGAACCCATGCTACTGATGCAATTAATAGCAGTGGCTATTCCCTAAGTATAACTGATTAATAGCCATTAATGGACTTCTCCAAGAACTTATCCAAACCATTTTTGAACCCAGCTACACTAACTGCACTAACCACCTCCTTTGGCAACAAATTCCAGAGCTTTATTGTGCATTGAGTGAAAAAGAATTTTCTCCAATTAGTCTTAAATGTGCTACTTGCTAACTTCATGGAATGCCCCCTAGTCCTTCTATTATTGGAAAGTGTAAATAACCGAGTCACATCTACTCGTTCAAGACCTCTCATGATCTTAAAGACCTCTATCATATCCCCCCTCAGCCGTCTCTTCTCCAAGCTGAACAGCCCTAACCTCTTCAGCCTTTCCTCATAAGGGAGCTGTTACAGCCCCTTTATCATCTACAGTCAGGAGGCTGTTCGACCTGGATTCAGCTGGGAAGTTCCTGTCAGACAAATCTGATTGATATTATTGATTGGGTAACTAAAGAATTGGATTGAGGAAGAGTGCTCGTTATGATCTACTTGGATTTTAGCAAAGCTTTTGATACGGTCCCGCATAGGAAGCTTGTGATTAAAATGAGAAACTTGGGAGTGAGCGCCAAGGTGGTGGCACAGATTTCAAAGTGGTTGCTGGATAGAAGACAGCATGTGATGGTAAATGGAACCTATTCTGAAGAGATATTGGTGTTAAGTGGAGTGCCATAAGGATCGGTGTTGGGACCGGTTCTTTTCAATATTCTTGTGAGCGACATTGTGGAAGAGATAGAAGGTAAAGTTTGTATATTTGCAGATGATACTAAGATCTGCAACAGAGTGGACACACCGGAAGGAGTAGAGAGAATGAGACGTGATTGAAGGAAGCTTGAACAGTGGTCAAAGATATGGCAACTGGGATTCAATGCCAAGAAGTGCAGAGTCCTGCATCTGGGGTGCAGCAATCCAAAAGAGCTGTATGTGATGGGGGGTGAAGGGATGTCATGCATGGAGCAAGAGAGGGATCTTGGGGTGACAGTGTCTAACGATCTGAAAACGGCGAAGCAATGTGACAAGGCGATAGCCAAAGCCAGAAGAATGCTGGGCTGCATAGAGAGAGGAATAACCAGGAAGAAAAAGGAGGAGATAATCCCCTTGTACAGGTCCTTGGTGAGGCCTCACCTGAAGTACTGTGTTCAGTTCTGGAGACCGTATCTCAAAAGGGACAGAGACGGGATGGAGGCAGTCCAGAGAAGGGTGATTAAAATGATTTATTTATTTATTTAACATTTTTCTATACCGACCTTCAAGGATGAATACCATATCAGGTCGGTTTACATCGAACAGGGGATAGATAAAATATAACATAAGGAACAACTTTTTATAATCAGAGGAAGCAAAAAAGTAAGAAAGTAAAAAAGTAAAAAGTTACATAAACAAGGACCATGAACTTGGAAGCTGATTCAGCTGGAAGAGAAGAAGAAGGTATTAAATTAAATTAAATACAGTGATTCATATCCGAGCCTGGTCTCGAGCCAGTTAACTAGTAAATGGGGGGAATATTGGAGGGGTGAAGTTCCATATTCATGAGCGGATTAGTTATCTAGTGAGAGTCTGGTGGATCAGGGAAGGCTTGTATGAACAACCAAGTTTTGAGTTTTTTTTAAAATGTTAGCAGGCAAGGTTCCAGTCTGAGTTCTGCGGGGAGGTTGTTCCAGATGGCTGGTCCTGCTGTAGAAAAAGATCGGTCCCTGGTCGAAATGAGTCATGTGGCTTTAGTTGGCGGGGCTTGTAGTGGTCCTTTGTAGGTTTCTCTCATTGGTCTGTTTGAAGAATGTAGTTTGAATGGGAATTCGAGGTCGAGATGGAGGAGATTATGAATAGATTTGTGAATTAGCGTTAGAGATTTGTGTAGAACCCTGTGATTGACTGGTAACTGGTAAATGATGGGGGGTCTCCAACAAATGACTTATGAGGAGAAGTTGAAGGACCTAAATATGTACACCCTGGAGGAGAGGAGGAGCAGGGGAAATATGATACAGACCTTCAGATACCTGAAAGGTTTTAATGATGCACAATTGAAAACCTTTTCCATTAGAAAGAAATCAGTAGAACTAGGGGTCACATAATGAAACTCCAGGGAGGGACGACTCAGAACCAACATCAGGAAATATTTCTTCACAGAAAGGGTGATGGATGCCTGGAATGCCCTTCCAGAGGAAGAGGTAAAGACAAAAACAGTGAAAGATTACAAAGGGACATGGGATAAACATTGTGGATCCCTAAAGGCTAGAGGATGGGAATGAAGAAAAGGGTGCATTTGTTGGTCTGGCGGTTACTACCCTTAGTCAATAAGCCTTCATACTGTTGATGCAACTCCATCATTGCTCCCTGCTGTAACGGAAGGGGAAAAGGAGGAAAAGGAGAATTAGATTCAGTCAGCAACCAACAAGAACATTGGATTTTAAGGTCTGGGGAAACAAATAAGCCATTTTGAATACCGGGAGCCGATGGCTCCCGGACCCCGCTAGACCACCAGGGAGTTTTGGTAAGTCTTGGGGGTGGGGGGGTCAGGAGGATGGGGGTTTTGTTTAAATTCACTCCTTTAGACGGCCGAATAATTTGGTGAAGATTCATTGTATTCGTGGGAATCGCGATACATTTCGCGAATATGGCCCTATACGTTGCGGATTGCCAATATGTTGCAAATGAATGCACACCCCTAGGTAGGACTTGCTCATGTAAAACCCAGCTTACGCATATAAGTCGACATATGCGCGCATAATTGAAATTACCAGTTTTCTGATTCCTCCACCAAGAAACATGTTTAATGTCACTAACACCAGATTATTAGCAGGCATTATCAGGAGATACTACGTAGCGGGCTGGTATTGTTACTCCAATAATAAGGCATCACGTGATATATTTCTTTTGAGTTTCTTTGTTAATTTTTACTTCTTTGTAGTTAGCTGCTGATCACCTCCATTCCTTTGTTCTTATCTGGAAAACACCCCCTTTTTATCATCTTTTTTGTTGGTGTAATAAAAGGTACCACAGCTATAAAAGTAATTTTCCCCAGGAGCAATGTGGCTTTCTAGTTCTGTCCTCCTTTGCGCTTTTCTGAAGCAGCAGGAAGGGGATGATAAACTTGACTCATCAGCTCTGCCTCCTTTCTGACCAGCTGCCCATGTTGATCCTCCTTAAGCATTGTTAGTATAAGCCTGCATTCAGTGCACAAGAAAGGAGCTATCAAATGTTCTCAGCTTTCGTTAGGAGTGCTAGGTTTGATAGACAATATTTACTCTTTGCAGCACTGCATGTGCCTAAAGCACAAAAAAATTAACAAATAATAATAGTCAATCTTACCCTAGCCTCTACTTTCTTAATCTCTAATTATAATTCATAACTCTCCAATCACCATAAGAGAGGTCACTAAGATCGCAGAATGATTGATAAAGCCTATCCTTAGAAGGAAAACGATGATTAAAGGCTGGAAGATTGAACTCAATGCACTGGTATCTTCATTCAGTCAAACAGAACCCTGCTGGGCAGGGACTCTTGGACATTATGGGGATGAATAAATACCAGGGATGGAAGCGCATGGATGGAACTTTAAGAAAATGGGCTTAGTGCATGAGAACAGTAAAAACTGACAGCTTACATCGGGATCACATCAATTTTCTAAGACAGCAGAAGCTCTGATTAATGGTGCATTCACTCCTCTGACAATTTATATCCCATGAAAACTCACTACCAAAAATAGTATAAATCATTGCAGAATAATCTGATTTCTGCATATCATGGGATCTTCAATGGCTTGCGTTTCTTTCTTGCCTCATAATGCTCATCTCCATGTGTTCAATAAAAGTATCATTTTGTATCACTGAATAAAAAATGCAAATATGATTGAATAATTTTAGATGCAAAATATAAACTCAAACAAATGGATCTGATTTGAATTTACAGGACAATGGCCACATCATTTTGTGTTACAGGAAGTTCAGCCCAGTTGTTAATCTCCTATAGATCCTAGCTTTCAAACCTATCCATGGTAGAGCATTTACGTGCTTAATTAGATGATCCATTTGATAAACTGTCTGGGGAGAGCTGCACAGTTTATAAAATGCCGGCCAGTTGCACATATGTTTCAGTATGTGCAGATATTTCCAGCTGAAGAAAATGCATCCTTTTTCTACCTATTTAATAAACAAATGTGTGGAATTTCAAGTGTAGGTTTTTTTTTGACAGGTATGTGCATGTTGCCATGATCACATCATGTATTTTATAACTTGAGTGCATCATCTACTGGAGTAGATTTTCATGCGCCAATATCCTCCAAAGATTTATATGTAGATTTGGGAGTTTTGTCTGAAGGAAGGTCCTGCTTGGAATCTCTTTGTAGAAATGCATTACACTCCACTTTCTAAGTATTTTTTTAGGACTGGTACAATATTTGTTTATGTTAAGTTTAACCAGGTTTGATTACAGATCAGTCTGTGATTTTCTTATTCATAGAACATGCATTAAAGTGTGGCAAGCAACATTTACTACACGTTAAAACATGTTAGTGGAGAGAAGGGGTTGCCACTAACCTGCCCGATTGAAGTGAGTGGAGACCAATTGAGATCTGGGCCGCACCTGCGGAGCTCCCCCCCGAGTGACATCATCAATCGAGGCCCGCGAGCATAAAATCCCGCGATGCTGAGGAGTGAGTGGGGCCAGTCGTTCTGGAGAGAAGGGGCTGCCTTCCAACCTCTCCTCTCTGATTCTTTGTTATTATTATTTTTTTTGTTTAGTTTTTTTAGGCTCCCATCATTATTGTTATCAGTGTGAAGGATGAAGTGATATGGATAAGTAAGAATTCTTGAATTTGTTTATTTGCTTTCACACTGACTTGCCTATGTTATACACAGAAATGTGATTTGTTGTTGTAAAATTGAATAATATTTAATAAAGAGTAAATTAAAAAAAAAACAAACAAAAAAAAAACATGTTCGTGCAGCAAAAATGGAAAAAATACACAGAACTTGCAAGTCACACGTCATTTCCTGGCTCTCAAACCTATGCAACCTGGGTATGCAAATGAACTGCTTTCCATGCCAATGAATGCACGGCATCTTACTGCCATGCAGACGATTAAGCTCAGGCTGAGCTACTTCTGGAACATTAGTTGTCTTTCTGATGCTCCTGGGATCCGAAACTCAGAAGAGTCCCCACCACTACCGGAGAGATCAAAAGATCCAGGAGAAATGGGAACCCCTTTTCCAAATCCCCTACCCATGCCCACACCTTGATCCATTGAAAAAGTAAAAATTAGTCTGAAGCCCCCATAGATCCTGCTCCCCATTTAAGAAGCCCCTCCCCCTGGAATGCGCCCAAAGCTTACTGGAACTCCTAGTGATCAAGTGGGCAGGAGTGACCGGTGCTGGCTGACCCCAGGTGCTTCTTTGCCCCCTTTCACATGAGAGGTAGGGGTATTTTTGTAAACGGGACAGGGCTTCTTACTTAGGGGGTGGGGCCTAAGGGAAGTTCAGATTAATGGGTTTTTTCAATGCGGCTGAAACAGAATGGTGCGCTCAGCTGAGCGCAGCGTTTAGCATGTGATTGGCTGCACATTTCTCACTGGCGTATATTACCCCTTATACTGTAAGGGATAATAGCGCATGGAAAACACGCGGACAACCCCCCCCCAAAACTAATAGCGCTAATCAAATGCAAATGCATGTTGATGAGCCTATTAGTTAGTTGCTCAGAATACAGAAAGTCGCCCGGAATACAGAAAGTAAAATGTGCGGCCAAGCCTCACATTTTACTCTCAGAAATTAACGCCTGCCCAAGGGCAGGCATTACGTTTTAAGCAACTCTGAAAAGTATACAGAAAAGCAGAGAATACTGCTTCTCTGTACACCCTCTGACTTAATATCCTAGTGAAATTAAGTCATAGGAACCAAAAATTAAAAAAAAAAAAATCTGCCCACCAGTTAGCAGGTTAGAAAACGGACACTCAATTTTGCCGACGTCCATTTTCCGAACCCGTGGCATTGGTTGTCGGACCTGCTGACAGCCATCCCTAATGCTAATAAACCGTTGTGATGGCAAAACCGAACAATGGTCTATAAATAAATAATAAGGAGGTGCTAAGGTTGTGCTATTGTCCCTAGTGCCTCCTTTTTAGTGCACAGCCTCATTTAAATAGAGCAGTGGTTCTCAACCTTTTTTCTGTCGGGACACACCTGACAGATGGTTCTCACATGCGTGACACACTGACCCATGATCGTCACGGGGCTAGATGTAAAAGTACAATTTGCATCCACGGGAACCCCCCTGACCCACAATAATGGATGTAAAGCAGAATTATGACATTCCCCATACAACTCACCCTACAAAAAAGATATTCTGGTTCTCGTGTCATCTCAGTAACAGCAACTCAAACTCCTTCTACTTCCAGGCTCAATAGCCCTACTTATGAAAAGACAGCAGTTTACCACCAATGCATGTCCTCTTGAGAAAACACAACAAATAAGACTGATAAAACTCTTACATGCTAGTAAAATATCTCATCTCGGTAACAGACACAGAACCGACCTAACATACTCCCAGGATCTGTAGTAATGCACATAAACTAATCCGCACACAGTTACACCTGTATTATGGAATACACTCAAACAGGAGCAACCCTATCTATGAAAAGGCAACACTATAAATATTAAATCAGGCCCTAAAAACCAACACACCTCTTATTAGGAAAACAGAACTAGCAAGCAGCTATAGATCCCCACACAGAAATAATTGTAAAACTATACTAATAAGCAGAATAAATGTTTCTAAACAGCTATGATAACTAATACACACAGGGAGTATTCTGATTTTTCAACATTTATTTATAACAAACTTTTTATTATCATCAATTCTATCTAGACAAATAAAAACTCACTACCACACTCAACACATCCACACCCACACCTAAAAACATATTAAAAACATTTACAATACATTGTGATTGCGAAAATACTTTTAACAATTTATATAAATTTCAATTTATCATAGCACCATTTATTATATTAACAAATCTTTATTCGCCGTTCACAATGTTCATTTCCATCAAAATGTATCCTCAATGTAATCGCAGTATGTCCGACAAAAGATCTTTGTTTCTCCCCTCATGGGGCTTCTTCAGGGACTTATGTGCCGCTTAAGAATAATTCACTTTTCGAATAACGATTACCATTGGTCATTTCTGAAATCAAAACACACATATATCCTTCAACCCAATAAAAATACTATCTACTGACATCTAATTTCCATCCCCCCTTTTTTCTAGATAGATACATACCGTAAACCTTCAAAGTAACTTATATCACAATCTTCTCCTCAAATTCATCATGTTTGCGTTCTCCAAAAGAGTTTTTTAATTCATAATTTCTGTGTAGGGTATGCCACCGCATACAACCCTACAAAACAACACACACAACAAGCCATATAAACCAAATTTTTTACAACAAATTTACCTTATCTTAAAGACGCCCAAAACACCACCATCTTTACTACTCACATACGTCGAACCAGCGCATACGCAACGTAACGTCAGTCACATGTTCCAACGTGGTGACGGGCTACTCTACCTTCCCAAACTTTATATCACCCATATCCTTAATTAACACCAAACTATTACTCATCCCTCTAATTGCAAAATTTTTTATTTGTAGAAAGCTTGCCATTCAGATGGCATTCCCGGACTCCAATTGATTTATCTCATCCACGCCTCCTTATCTCCGCCCACTCTATAATCAATTATCTCCACTATCGTTTTTACTTGTTTGAATTTTAATCTGTCCTTTCTCTTCCTCCCCGCCAAGTTTTTAATTACCCTGTTATATGTAACTGCATTTTCCGCACCACTGTTTCTAGTTTATGTTTCACGATGCACCCGTGTTTTATGTGAACCAGCATGATGGGACTGCGATCTCGAATGCCGGTATATAAAAACCTTAAATAAATAAATAAATAAATAAATAAATTCAATAGGTCCGTTCAGACCACAGGGGCTCATAGTTCTCCATTGGAAAATCAAACGTTGTTCAGTCCTACGTAATTTCGCCGATATATCTCCACCATTGGGGGCATATACATTCTTAATCACCAGAAATTTTAAATCACTCACAGAGTGTTTTTGTTCTATCCAATGATTAACAAGTGGAGCATTTTCTACACGAGCATTAATCCTGCTCCTATGTTCGATGATACGAACCCGAATCGTCCTAACAGTCTGACCAATGTAAATTAAATTACACGGGCATACAATCAAATATATCACTCCTTTTGAATTGCAAGTGAATAACCCCGACAAACGATAAGGTTTCTTTAAAGATGGGTGAGTAAATTCCGTGCACTCAATCACATGACAACATACGGAACAAGTTCCACATTTAATTTGTCCAGTCACTTTTTCATGATTCATTTGTACAGAATGATATCTCAGTTTCTCTTTTAAATTCTGACATTTCTTTATGGCAAACACTGGTTTATTCACAAAACCTGAAATAGATGATAATATGTGCCAATGTCTAAGAATACTCGATTTAATTCCTGAGACTTTTGACGAATTTGGAATTGTACACACCACCCGCTCTAATTTCTCTTTACTTTGGGGCATAAGTAAATTATCCCGATTAGCAAAGCGTGCCCTCTTGTACGCCTTTCTAACCACCTTTCTTGTATACCCCCTTTCAATAAATCTCTCAGAAAGTTGTCGTGATTTAAACTCAAATTCCATATCCGATGTACACAATCTACGGTACCTTAAAAATTGACCGATAGGAATATTATTTCTCAAAAGTTTCGGATGAAAGCTTTGATAATGCAACAATGTGTTACGATCCGTTTCCTTTCTATAAACCGTTGTAACCAATCTTTGTTTATCAATATAGATCTTCATATCCAAAAAGGTTACTGCCGACGTACTAAAATTTACTGTAAATTTTAGATTTTCATCAACTGAATTTAACATCATCAAAAAACTTTGTAATTCATTCACACTCCCCTGCCAAACAAAAAACAGGTCATCAATGTACCTTTTCCAGGTCACTACATTAGTAAACCATCTAGAGTTATAAACGAATTTTTCTTCGAACATTGCCACATACATACACGCGACACTCGGAGAAACCGGCGATCCCATTGGGATACCTTTAATTTGTAAATAATATCGGGCATTAAATGTAAAAATCCAAATCCAAATTTCGGGAATCCAAATTTCAGAAAAACAATATCGTGGGGTCGGGATACAATCTGAGAAAGTGAGAATATCTGATAATGTATCTAATGTTTTCAATTTATCTGCTAAGGTATTAACCTCATCGATGATTTCACTTTTGAATAAGGGATTTTCTTTTGTTCCGGCGGCTCGATATGACGCCTTTAATACTCGGGTGGAACTATATAAGTTTTTTAGACGCTTGCATTTAAAGGAGTTTTTTGGTGAGGATCGCCGGTTTCTCCGAGTGTCGCGTGTATGTATGTGGCAATGTTCGAAGAAAAATTTTTGATGATGTTAAATTCAGTTGATGAAAATCTAAAATTTACAGTAAATTGTGTACATCGGATATGGAATTTGAGTTTAAATCACGACAACTTTCTGAGAGATTTATTGAAAGGGGGTATACAAGAAAGGTGGTTAGAAAGGCGTACAAGAGGGCACGCTTTGCTAATCGGGATAATTTACTTATGCCCCAAAGTAAAGAGAAATTAGAGCGGGTGGTGTGTACAATTCCAAATTCGTCAAAAGTCTCAGGAATTAAATCGAGTATTCTTAGACATTGGCACATATTATCATCTATTTCAGGTTTTGTGAATAAACCAGTGTTTGCCATAAAGAAATGTCAGAATTTAAAAGAGAAACTGAGATATCATTCTGTACAAATGAATCATGAAAAAGTGACTGGACAAATTAAATGTGGAACTTGTTCCGTATGTTGTCATGTGATTGAGTGCACGGAATTTACTCACCCATCTTTAAAGAAACCTTATCGTTTGTCGGGGTTATTCACTTGCAATTCAAAAGGAGTGATATATTTGATTGTATGCCCGTGTAATTTAATTTACATTGGTCAGACTGTTAGGACGATTCGGGTTCGTATCATCGAACATAGGAGCAGGATTAATGCTCGTGTAGAAAATGCTCCACTTGTTAATCATTGGATAGAACAAAAACACTCTGTGAGTGATTTAAAATTTCTGGTGATTAAGAATGTATATGCCCCCAATGGTGGAGATATATCGGCGAAATTACGTAGGACTGAACAACGTTTGATTTTCCAATGGAGAACTATGAGCCCCTGTGGTCTGAACGGACCTATTGAATGGCAAGCTTTCTACAAATAAAAAATTTTGCAATTAGAGGGATGAGTAATAGTTTGGTGTTAATTAAGGATATGGGTGGTATAAAGTTTGGGAAGATAGAGTAGCCCGTCACCACGTTGGAACATGTGACTGACGTTACGTTGCGTATGCGCCGGTTCGACGTATGTGAGTAGTAAAGATGGTGGTGTTTTGGGCGTCTTTAAGATAAGGTATTTTAAGTTTATTTTAGTTATACTTTATTTTTACTTTATTTTAACATGTTGTAAACCGTTTTGATAAAATTTCATTTTAAAAAGCGGTATATAAATACTTTTAAATAAATAAATAAATAAATAAATAAATAAATAAATAAGGTAAATTTGTTGTAAAAAATTTGGTTTATATGGCTTGTTGTGTGTGTTGTTTTGTAGGGTTGTATGCGGTGGCATACCCTACACAGAAATTATGAATTAAAAAACTCTTTTGGAGAACGCAAACATGATGAATTTGAGGAGAAGATTGTGATATAAGTTACTTTGAAGGTTTACGGTATGTATCTATCTAGAAAAAAAGGGGGGATGGAAATTAGATGTCAGTAGATAGTATTTTTATTGGGTTGAAGGATATATGTGTGTTTCGATTTCAGAAATGACCAATGGTAATCGTTATTCGAAAAGTGAATTATTCTTAAGCGGCACATAAGTCCCTGAAGAAGCCCCATGAGGGGAGAAACAAAGATCTTTTGTCGGACATACTGCGATTACATTGAGGATACATTTTGATGGAAATGAACATTGTGAACGGCGAATAAAGATTTGTTAATATAATAAATGGTGCTATGATAAATTGAAATTTATATAAATTGTTAAAGTATTTTCGCAATCACAATGTATTGTAAATGTTTTTAATATGTTTTTAGGTGTGGGTGTGGATGTGTTGAGTGTGGTAGTGAGTTTTTATTTGTCTAGATAGAATTGATGATAATAAAAAGTTTGTTATAAATAAATGTTGAAAAATCAGAATACTCCCTGTGTGTATTAGTTATCAAAGTAACGGGAGAGATCTTGAGATTATTTACCCAGAGTATACATTTATCTAAACAGCTATGAACAGAATAACATCCAACAATTAAAAACTCATAAAAACTATTAAAAATTCTCCAAACACCAATAAAATATTTCAAAAAAAGCAGACACATCACATAATATTAAATAATTAAAATGGCAGTCAATCAAGAAAAATAAACTTAAAAAGCCACCTTTACTTACCCCCTCCAGCAGCTCTCCTACTCCTCTTCCATGCAGGCCGTAGCACACAGCAGAAGCAGCAGTAGAGGCTAAGCTCTATACTCATGGTCCTCTTCCTTAGTGCCCATGTCTCTCACACACACACACACCATACCAGTCATGCCCCCATGACCAGTTTCTGTCTCTCACACACCAATCATCTCCCAAACAGTCTTTGACACACACACCAGTCACCTTCCTGAATAGTTTCTCTCATGCCATACACACACACAGGCTTCCCACTCCCGTGTTCTACTTACATATACGGGCTTCTCACTCTCATAATCACTTTCTCTGTCTCACACACACACACACACACAAGTCACCTGATCTCTCTCATGCATACACACACACAGGCTTCCCACTCCCATGTTCTTTCAGATATACAGGCTTCTCACTCCCATGCTGTTTCTCACACACACCCAGGTTTCTCACTCCCATGCTCACTCTTCACATGCACTGGTTTCTCATTCCCATAATCACTTTCTTTCTCACACACAGACACCAGTCACCTGATCTCTCTCATGCATACACACACAGGCTTCCCACTTCCATGTTCTGTCTTACATATACAGGCTTCTCCCTTACATGCTGTGTGTCGCACACACCCAGGTTTCTAACTCCCATGCTCACTCTCTTCACATGCACAGGCTTCTCATTCCCATAATCACTTTCTCTCTATTACACACACATACATACACACACACACACCAGTCTCTCTCTCATTTCCATGCTCGCTCTCCACTGCACAGGCTTCTCATTCCCTGAATCACATTCTTTCTCTCATATTCACACACACCATTCTCTTTCTCTCATACACACCGTCACCTTACCAACCAGTCTCTCGCTCTCATGCACGCACACACACACAGGCTTCCCACTCCCATGCTCTCTCTCACATAATCAGGCTTCTCCCTCACATGCTGTGTCTCACACACATCCCCCCCCCCCCACCAAGCAGGCTTCTTACGCCCATGCTTTCTCACATACCCAGATTTCTCACTTCAATGCTTTTTCTCTCTCTCACACACACATCAGTCACCTCCCTGACTAATGTCTCACACTCTCACATACACATCAGTCATCTCCTTGAGCAGTCACTTTCATTGTCTCTCACATATACACACACATCAGTTTCTCTCACTCACACGCAGGCTCTCACTCACACACAGGCTCTCACTCACACGCATGCTCTCACTCACACGCAGGCTCTCACTCACACACAGGCTCTCACTCACACGCATGCTCTCACTCACACGCAGGCTCTCACTCACACACATGCTCTCAATCACACGCAGGCTCTCACTCACACGCATGCTCTCACTCACACGCAGGCTCTCACTCACATGCATGCTCTCACTCACACGCAGGCTCTCACTCACACGCATGCTCTCAATCACACGCAGGCTCTCACTCACACACATGCTCTCACTCACACGCAGGCTCTCACTCACACGCAGGCTGGCTGCTTCTTTCTCTCACTCACTTCCTCCCCCCCCCCCCCCCGAGCACAAATGGTAGCTGCAGCCTCCTCCTCCTCCTCCTCCAGTCCCCGCAAGCCAGGAAAGAAGCCTCCCATCGGCCGCGGGAGGCTCAAGCCGCTCTCTCCTTTCCGGCTGCTTCGATTGCTCGGGGGCCGATGCTGCAGCCGCCGCTGCTACTTTATCAGGCGGCTCTGCTCTTTCTCCTTCCCGCGCACCGCGCATCACTTCCTGTTCCGGGTCACGGGTGCGCGGGAAGAAGAGGCGGGAGACAGCGGGAGCGCGCGACACAGCAGCCGGTGCTGTCGCGACAGACGAGTGTCTCGCGACGCAGCGGGTGAGAAGCGCTGAAATAGAGAATTGCGCGCCCAGGAGAGCGGGCACTCCCGCGCTTTTATTGAATTGGCCTGGACGAGCTGCTGTGAGCTTAGACCCCCGTGGACGTTTGAACGCTGCGGTGGGAAGGGGGCTGTTCGGTAATAAATAGGCGTCTTAAGGTCATGTTTGCTCTGACTGCACCGAGTCACCCTTCTGATTATGTTCTGCACAGAAGAAAACCCAGTTATCTCCCAAAGCTGTAATCTCTTATCTATTTCTGTTACCAGTCACTTCCTTTCATTCAGCCTATATGTAGGAAAATGATATGCAAATATATGCAGGCATGCCTACATTTATATTTCTTGTTACTGATTATTTTAAGCATATAACACTCTTGTTTTTTCCTCCATAACTGAATGCTATAATTTGTCATTATTTTATTGTTTCCTTTAGCAAATGACATTTTTATCTTACTGTAATAGCCTTACTTGCAAATTCTGTGGCCATTAACTAGAACATTTCTGATCTATTTGTTAAAATGTGTAACCTATTAAAATCATCCATTGTACCTGAAGACTGGAGGGTGGCTCCAGGGGCGATCCGGGAAAGTATAGACCAGTGAGCCTGACTTAAGTGCTGGGAAAAATAGTGGAACTATTCTCAAGTTCAAAATTGTAGAGCATATAGAAAGACATGGTTTAATGGGACACAGTCAACATGGATTTACCCAAGGGAAGTCTTGCCTCACAAATCTGCTTCATTTTTGAAAGGGTTAATAAACATAAGGATAAAGGTGAACCAGTAGATGTAGTGTATTTGGATTTACAGAAGGCATTTGACAAAGTCCCTCATTTTTATTTATTTATTTATTGGGTTTTATATACCGGGGTTCCTGTATGAGATACAGATCACCTCGGTTTACAGTGAACGGTAAACTTTGCTCATGAGCTGTACATAGAACAGTAGATTTATTTATTTATTTATTTTTATTTTATTTATTTATTAACTTTTATTTACCGACATTCGTGCAGCACATCATGCCGGTTTACAAAGAACTCAAGTGGGTGATACACTGAAACATTATAACAAGAACAATGTACAATGAATAAAATAAAAGTAAAGTTATAACGATGTTATCTAAAGTAACGATGTTATCTAAAGTAGATAACAATGGAAAACAAGCACAGAGGAAAAACTTCGCTCGTAGGCGATGCCAATGTAGAGGTAACGGGACTTGGCACAAAGGGTACATTAACTTCGCTCAAGGGCTGAACATAGAGCAATAAGGGCTGTACTTAGAGCAATATGGGCTAAAACAGTAGGGAAACTATATATGCAGGGAGGGCAGGGAAAATACGGGGAGGGGCAAGGCAGTTAAAAACACGGCTGTTGAAAACAGTCCAAGGCAGAGATTAGGTATCAGGGAAAGCTTGGGTGAAGAGCCAAGTCTTCAGTTTTTTTTTGAAAGTTGGGTGGCATGGTTCCAGTCGACGGTCAGGTGGGAGAGCGTTCCATTGATGAGGGCCTGCTGTAGATAGGGCACGTCTCTTTCTTGACGTTTTCGCTGGAGGGGCATACAGTGTGCCTTTGTATGTGGATCTGATGGGTCTGGCTGATGTGTGTGTGGTCTTAATTGGATGCTTAGCGAGAGTGGGGCGAGGTTGTACGTCGCTCATGAGAGATTTCTAAGAAAACTAAAAGTCATGGGATAGGAGGCGATGTCCTTTCGTGGATTACAAACTGGCTAAAAGACAGGAAACAGAGAGTAGGATTAAATGGTCAATTTTCTCAGTGGAAGAGAGTGGGCAGTGGAGGGCCTCAGGGATCTGTATTGGGACCCTTACTTTTCAATATATTTATAAATGATCTGGAAAGGAATACGATGAGTGAGGTAATCAAATTTGCAGATGATACAATATTATTCAGAGTAGTTAAATCACAAGAGGATTGTGATACATTACAGGAGGACCTTGCAAGACTGGAAGACTGGGCATCCAAATGGCGCGTGCAAGAGGGTACACGATTATGTACCCTGTGTGCCGACGCCTGCGGGCTTCCCCCGTTCCGTAAACCCTAGCCTGACCTTCCCACCCCTTCCCCTAGCCTTTCCGCCCCCTAACCTAACCCCCCCCCCCCCCCCAAATCGTTGTTTCATCTTTTGCGCCTGCCTGGAGGCAGGCGCGGGTTGCACACGCCGGCAGCCTGCCGGCACGCGATCCTCCAACCCAGCGGCAAATGGCCATTGTGCCGGAGGCCTCTGGCCCCCCCCGGACCGTCCCGCCCTGACCCCAGACCACCCCTTTTGTAAAGCCCCGGGACTTAGACGCGTCCCGGGGCTTTACGCACGTCGCTGGGCCTTTATAAAATAGGCTCGCACGCGTACCCCCTCTTCGCGTGTAATTCCTATGCCATTCTGCTGAATATCCCTTGTAAATTAACCACTATTGACACTGTAGTGCCTTTCTTTTTCTTTATGCAAGATGTGAACAAGCTGCCCTTCTACTTTCATGTTATTCAAATATTCTCTAACAGAAAAAAATATAGCAATAAAAAAAACCTTCTGCCTTTCACTAGGTCACCAAGTGCAGAACATCTTTTCTCTGGAATCATTACACTGGTACTTGCTAGGTCCTGTCTCCAAAACCATTAATGGAAGATTCTCTATTGCACCTCCATGAAGCCTCCAGCAGCTGTCATTGCTGCATTATTGCTCTGTCGTTGGTGAGTCATTGCTCTGTCATTGCTGTGTCATTGCTGTGTGTGCTCTGTCAGTGCTACGTCATTGCTCTGTCAGTGCTACGTCATTGCTCTGTCATTGCTGCGTCATTGCTGTGTCATTGCTCTCATTGCTCTGTCATTGCTCTCATTGCTCTGTCATTGCTCTGCTGTCATTGCTGTTTGTGTCATTGCTCTGTTATTGCTCATTGTGTATCATTGTGTCATTGCTCTCATTGCTGTGTCATTGCTGTGTGTGCTCTGTCATTGCTCTTTCATTGCTGCGTCATTGCTGCTCATTGTGTGTCATTGTGTGCTCATTGCTCTACAGTGCTCTGTCATTGCTGCGTCATTGCTGTATCATTTTGCTGCCATTGCTCTGCTGTCATTGCTGTTTGTGTCATTGCTGCCATTGCTCCGTCATTGCTCTCATTGCTCTGCTGTCATTGCTGTTTGTGTCATTGCTATGTGTCATTGCTGCCATTGCACTGCCATTGCTCTGTCATTGCTCATTGTGTGTCATTGTGTCATTGCTCTCATTGCTGTGTCATTGCTGTGTGTGTGCTCTGTCATTGCAGTGCGCTGTCAATGCTCATTGTGTGTCATTGTCATTGCTCTGCTGTCATTGCTGTTTGTGTCATTGCTCATTGTGTGTCATTGCTGTGTCATTGCTGTGTGTGTGCTCTGTCATTGCAATGCTCTGTCATTGCTCTGTCATTGCTGTGTCATTGCTCATTGTGTGTCATTGCTCTCATTGCTGTGTCATTGCTGTGTGTCATTGCTGCCATTGCTCTCATTGCTCTGCTGTCATTGCTCGCTGTTTGTGTCATTGCTGTGCCATTGCTTCTGTCGCTCTGTCATTGCTCTGTCATTGCTGTGTCATTGCTCTCTGAGCTGTTTAGTGGGAACACCTGGATTTACATGGTCTGGCGTCCTGTCTTACTTGTCCATCAGGGCTCTTTCCCACTACCTAATCTGTTTAGCCTTCTCTTAATTGGCAGATCCCTGCTATTTCCTGATTTGGGTCTCCTGCCCTTTTCTAATTCTGATAATACTGAAGTGGATATTTAAAGAAAGATGAGCATCAGACCTAGGAAGCTCAGTTTCAATGTCAGCTGTACTTATGTGCCTGTTTAGGCTTAAAATTCCACCACCTGAAGTGCCTAAAACTGAGGAAACTCATTTTAGAATTGCTTATATCGGTCTTCATTTAGGTCCCTAAGGCCTAGATTCATCAAATTGCTGTGTGTCTGTCTTCGCAGGAAGCATCCACTATCGCGGGGGGTCACCGGGACAGTGGGGCCCTGCCCCTGAAAATACATTGCGGCTCCGTGGCACGTTCTTTTGTGTCGTAACAAACTCTGCGACACAAAACACCACGAGCGACCCTTCAATGCGATTGTAGCCCCAGCCTCAGACCATAGTCTTAAAGGGGTGATGGCCGCCGAAAAAACCCCGTAGCTAAATGAAGAGGTTGAGCAGAGTCATTGATGACCCTCATTTCAATCCGGGGCCGCCAGTCAAGGCGTCTCCTACTCCCCAAAAATAAAGTGTATAATATGCGTGCAGCAGTGGCGGCGACACTCCTGCCCTCCCCAATTGCACAATCCAAATTTCCCCCTCCCCTTGGCCCCCCAAGAGCCATATCCCCTCTCCTCCCCTGGCCCCCCTCCATAGATCCTCTTACCTTATCCTCAGTCCCTTGGTGGGGACGAGTGCACCCTTGCGCCATTTTACAAAATGGCGCTGACTTCACCTTACCCCAGCCATGTGACTGGGGAAAGGTCTGGGGATCGGACTCAGACCGAGAGATCGAGGATAAGGTAAGAAGGGAGGCTAGAGGAAGGAGGCTATGGCTCTTGGGGGTGTGTGAGGGGGGATGGTTTGGTCAACTTGGGGGTTGAGGGGACTTTGTAATGGTCATTCAGTGGGGTCAGGAGGAGGGGGACTTTGGAAGGTGCAATCGGGGAGGGAGAACTTTGGATCGGTCATTCGTGGGGCTGGGGGTCAGGGGGAAGAGAACATTGATCATTCAGATGCCTTGAAATTGTCATGGATTAGCAGGCAGAGAGTAAATGGGGTAGTTGTGCATGCACATGATTCCTCTCATACACACACATGCTCTCTCTCTCCCACACATGTGCACACATGTTCTCTCTCACTCTCTCACACACAAACACATATGCTCTTTCTGTCTCCTTTACACATGCTCTCTCTCCTCCTCACACATGCACACATGCTCTCTCACTCTTCCACACACATGCTCTCTCATTCTCCCACACACATGCCCACATGTTCTTTCTCACTTTCACTCTCCCACACACACACAAGCTCATGCTCTCTCTCACTCACTTCCTCCTTGAGTTAGCAGGCAGCAGCAGTCTCCTTCTTCATCCTCCGTGACCAAGGGAAGGACTTCCAGCCCTGATGAAATCAACAGCATGGTAAGCGCAGCCTTAGTACGTGGAAAAGTAGTGCAGCCCCGCCAGAATCAGCAGCGTAGCCAGTAGAGCTGCCCTGCTTTTCCAGTACCTGAGGCCGCGCAGACCACGCCATTGATTTTGACGAGGCCGTGTACTTGCCGGCCGCACTGCTCTCCTCGGCACATAGCAGCAGTAGCAGCACCTTTTGATAGCGGCGCCTATGACCGTGGCCATATTGGCCATAGGCCCTGAACACCTTGCTGGGCAGACTGGATGGACCGTTTGGGCTTTATCTGCTGTTAATTACTATGTTTATATTATAGCTAGTCAGATACATTTTCTGGATAACTGATGCTGGAGGCATTCCAGGCCAGAATTATCTCCAGCTAAACAGTTAGTCAGATATGTCAGAGGCAATCAGAGTAGCAGGAAATTAAAAACTTGATGTTTGTCTGGATAAGTCCTGAATGTTGCCGGACAACCATATGAATATTGATTCCTTCTTGACTAAATTTTGGGAGTTAATGCTCCATTTCTCAGATCCAAAACTATTGAGCAGGACCTTATATTTTTGTTATTTTCTGTGGATCAGGCTGAAAAGACTCATTAGCAGGATTTGGTCTGCATTAATGCACAGAAGGTCAGAGCAGAATCAGGTATGAGGCAGGTCTACAGCACCATCAGACCCCGAGCCAGATGATATTAAGATTGACTTGAGATAATTTTTCTTCATTTGAAACTAGATGAAATCTGATCGTAGCTTGCAGACTACAAGCAATTCCTTATAAACGCTGACACTGATGAGATTAAGAGAGATAGAATACTCTCTCTCTATCAGTTCCTATGTTTAATCAGCTTTTCTCAGTTTTCAGCCACATGTAAAGTATTTTCCTGTCTTAAGCGTTTGGTTCAAATCACCTGCAACAGTGAATAATCAAGATTTATGCTTTCCATTCTCACTCAGATCAGATCCTTGTTCTCCTGCTCCCCTTTACTTGTTGACTCACAGGCAACTTCCTCTTCTTCACTTACGTGATTTACCCATGTCCTCCTTGAAATCTGCCAAAACATTTCTGCTGCTCCCGATAAGCCAGGCTGGAGTGTTTCTTTCAGTGTGTGCCTGACTGAATCCTGGCAGCTGCTAGCCAAAAGAAGCTGAGCAACAAACTTAAATAATGAGACAAGTAAATCAATGAGACCGATAAAGGTAATTTCATATTTCTCTCCCACAAACACAGAACCATGAAATCAAGGTCTCAGACATTTCAGTGTGCAGAAAAATCACCGAGGGACACACAAATAATATTAAGCAGTGTGCAGAGGACACAGATACAAATATACTGTGCACGGAGATGTGCACACATCAATAACGGTGCAAAAGGGGACCCTCTCACACGTAAACATAGCATAGGACCAACTCTGGCCGAGTTTCGCCGTTCACACAACGGCTGCCTCAGGGGCTTAGATATGTATATTTCGTTTGGACTCAGGGTTGCTAAGCAAGCAGTGGGCTTGTATATCAATAAGATCCTTGCATACATAATCCGCAATGACACTGAATATTATCTCTTTTAAAAGTGAACCAAAAATCTTGTAGATACGATTCTTCTATTGGATCCTTGCACTTCACTACCGGATCATGGTCTCCACTCCTAGTTGGAGTTGGGTTGTAATATTTTAAACACGTCTCCACTTCAATAAAGAATTGAAAAAGACCTTGGCATCTACCGCCTTTGTTGTCCTAACGGCTTTTCTAGATCGCCTTCCTTTTTGTTTCTTGGGACCACATAGCATATGAGACATCTTTCTCTCTCTCTTACACACACGTCAGTATACAAAAAGGACTCTCTCTCCCGCACAAACCTACACACACACACACACCTATCCAGCAGTATATAAAGGGCCTCTCTCTCTCTCTCTCTCTCACACACACACACACACACACACCTATCCAGGAGTATATAAGGGGCCTCTCTCTCTCTCTCTCACACACACACACCTATCCAGCAGTATATAAGGAGCTTCTCTCTCTCACACACACACACACACACCTATCCAGCAGTATATAAGGAGCTTCTCTCTCTCACACACACACATATACACACACACACGTACATATCCAGCAGTATATAAGGGGCCTCTCTCTCTCTCATACACACACACACACACACATACATATCCAGCAGTATATAAAGGGCCTCTCTCTCTCTCTCTCTCTCACACACACACACACACACACACACCTATCCAGGAGTATATAAAGGGCCTCTCTCTCTCTCTCTCTCTCACACACACACACACCTATCCAGGAGTATATAAAGGGCCTCTCTCTCTCTCTCTCTCTCACACACACACACACACACACACCTATCCAGCAGTATATAAAGGGCCTCTCTCTCTCTCTCTCTCTCTCTCACACACACACACACACACACACCTATCCAGGAGTATATAAGGGGCCTCTCTCTCTCTCTCTCACACACACACACCTATCCAGCAGTATATAAAGGGCCTCTCTCTCTCTCTCTCTCACACACACACACACACACACACACCTATCCAGGAGTATATAAAGGGCCTCTCTCTCTCTCTCTCTCTCACACACACACACACACACACACCTATCCAGGAGTATATAAAGGGCCTCTCTCTCTCTCTCTCTCTCACACACACACACACACACACACCTATCCAGCAGTATATAAAGGGCCTCTCTCTCTCTCTCTCTCTCTCACACACACACACACACACACCTATCCAGGAGTATATAAGGGGCCTCTCTCTCTCTCTCTCACACACACACACCTATCCAGCAGTATATAAGGAGCTTCTCTCTCTCACACACACACACACACACCTATCCAGCAGTATATAAGGAGCTTCTCTCTCTCACACACACACATATACACACACACACGTACATATCCAGCAGTATATAAGGGGCCTCTCTCTCTCTCACACACAAACACACATACATATCCAGCAGTATATAAAGGGCCTCTCTCTCTCTCTCTCTCTCACACACACACACACACACACACACCTATCCAGGAGTATATAAAGGGCCTCTCTCTCTCTCTCTCTCTCACACACACACACACACACACCTATCCAGGAGTATATAAAGGGCCTCTCTCTCTCTCTCTCTCTCACACACACACACACACACACACCTATCCAGCAGTATATAAAGGGCCTCTCTCTCTCTCTCTCTCTCTCACACACACACACACACACACACACACACCTATCCAGGAGTATATAAGGGGCCTCTCTCTCTCTCTCTCACACACACACACCTATCCAGCAGTATATAAAGGGCCTCTCTCTCTCTCTCTCTCTCACACACACACACACCTATCCAGGAGTATATAAAGGGCCTCTCTCTCTCTCTCTCTCTCACACACACACACACACACACACCTATCCAGGAGTATATAAAGGGCCTCTCTCTCTCTCTCTCTCTCACACACACACACACACACACACCTATCCAGCAGTATAAAAGGGCCTCTCTCTCTCTCTCTCTCTCACACACACACACACACACCTATCCAGGAGTATATAAGGGGCCTCTCTCTCTCTCTCTCACACACACACACCTATCCAGCAGTATATAAGGAGCTTCTCTCTCTCACACACACACACACACACCTATCCAGCAGTATATAAGGAGCTTCTCTCTCTCACACACACACATATACACACACACACGTACATATCCAGCAGTATATAAGGGGCCTCTCTCTCTCTCACACACACACTAGTACATATCCAGCAGTATATAAGGGGCCTCTCTCTCTCACACACACACACACACACACACACACACTAGTACATATCCAGCAGTATGTAAGAGGCGTCTCTTGCACACACAAACTCATACATATATACACACACACACATACATACATATCCAGCAGTATATAAGGGGCCTCTCTCTCTCACACACACACACACACGTACATATCCAGCAGTATATAAGGGGCCTCTCTCTCACACACACACACACACGTACATATCCAGCAGTATATAAGGGGCCACTCTCTCTCACACACACACACACATACATATCCAGCAGTATATAAGGGGCCACTCTCTCTCACACACACATGTACATATCCAGCAGTATATAAGGGGCCCCTCTCTCTCTCACACACACACACACACACACGTACATATCCAGCAGTATATAAGGGGCCTCTCTCTCTCTCTCACACACACACACACACATACGCACACACTAGTACAGCGGTTCTCAACCTATGTGTCGCCAAGCACCGGCTGCTGTGTCGCGTGCTCCCGGTCTCTCCCGCTGCTCTTTCTTCCCTGCTGCCGTTGCCACCGGGCTATCAACACGTTCAAGCCCAGCGGGAACAGCAGCAGTGCTAAAAAAAAGCTGTGGCACTTGTGGCTGGGCCTTTTCTTCTTCCCGCGCCTGCCCCCCCCCCCCCCGTGACCCGGAACAGGAAGTGATACGCGGTGCGGGGGAAGGAGAAAGAGCAGTGCCGCGTGATAAAGTAGCAGCGGCGGCTGCAGCATCGGCCCCCGAGCAATTGAAGCAGCCGGTAATCGGGAAAGGAGAGAGCAGCATGAGCCTCCCGCGGCCGATGGGATTCTACTTTCTTGGCTTGCGGGGGCTGGAGGAGGAGGAGGCTGCTGCAGCTACCATTTGTGCTCGGGGAGGGGCAGGGAAGAGGAAATGAGTGAGAGAAAGAAGCAGCCAGCCTGCGTGTGATTGAGAGCCTGCGTGTGAGTGAGAGAAACTGGTCAGAGAGCTGATGTATGTGTATATGTGAGAGACAATGAAAGTGACTGCTCAAGGAGAAGACTGATGTGTATGTGAGAGTGTGAGACATTAGTCAGGGAGGTGACTGATGTGTGTGTGTGTGTGTGTGAGAGAGAAAGAGAAAAAGCATTGAAGTGAGAAATCTGGGTATGTGAGAAAGCATGGGCGTAAGAAGCCTGCTGTTGGGGGTGGGGGGGTGGATGTGTGTGAAAGAAAGCATGGGAGTGAGAAGCCTGATTATGTGAGAGAGAGAGCATGGGAGTGGGAAGCCTGTGTCTGTGTGCATGCATGAGAGAGAGAGACTGGTTGGTAAGGTGACGGTGTGTATGAGAGAAAGAGACTGGTGTGTGTGAATATGAGAGAAAGAATGTGATTCAGGGAATGAGAAGCCTGTGCAGTGGAGAGCGAGCATGGAAATGAGAGAGAGACTGGTGTGTTTGTGTATGTATGTGTGTGTAACAGAGAGAAAGTGATTATGGGAATGAGAAGCCTGTGCATGTGAAGAGAGTGAGCATAGGAGTGAGAACCTGGGTGTGTGTGAGACACAGCATGTGAGGGAGAAGCCTGTATATGTAAGACAGAACATGGAAGTGGGAAGCCTGTGTGTGTATGCATGAGAGAGATCAGGTGACTGGTGTGTGTGTGTGTGTGTGTGAGAGAAAGAAAGTGATTATGGGAATGAGAAACCTGTGCATGTGAAAAGTGAGCATGGGAGTGAGAAACCTGGGTGTGTGTGAGACACAGCATGGGAGGGAGAAGCCTGTAAATCTGAAAGAACATGGGAGTGGGAAGCCTGTGTGTGTGGAGAGAACAAGCATGGGAGTGAGAGACTGGTGAGTGTGTGTGAGACAGAGAAAGTGATTATGAGAGTGAGAAGCCCGTATATGTAAGTAGAACACGGGAGTGGGAAGCCTGTGTGTGTGTATGGCATGAGAGAAACTGTTCAGGAAGGTGACTGGTGTGTGTGTCAAAGACTGTTTGGGAGATGATTGGTGTGTGAGGGACAGAAACTGGTCATGGGGGCATGACTGGTATGGTGTGTGTGTGTGTGAGAGACATGGGCATTAAGGAAGAGGACCATGAGTATAGAGCTTAGCTTCTACTGCTGCTTCTGCTGTGTGCTACGGCCTGCATGGAAGAGGAGTAGGAGAGCTGCTGGAGGGGGTAAGTAAAGGTGGCTTTTTAAGTTTATTTTTCTTGATTGACTGCCATTTTAATTATTTAATATTATGTGATGTGTCTGCTTTTTTTGAAATATTTTATTGGTGTTTGGAGAATTTTTAATAGTTTTTATGAGTTTTTAATTGTTGGATGTTATTCTGTTCATAGCTGTTTAGATAAATGTATACTCTGGGTAAATAATCTCAAGATCTCTCCCGTTACTTTGATAACTAATACACACATTGGTCAGACTGTTAGGACGATTCGGGTTCGTATCATCGAACATAGGAGCAGGATTAATGCTCGTGTAGAAAATGCTCCACTTGTTAATCATTGGATAGAACAAAAACACTCTGTGAGTGATTTAAAATTTCTGGTGATTAAGAATGTATATGCCCCCAATGGTGGAGATATATCGGCGAAATTACGTAGGACTGAACAACGTTTGATTTTCCAATGGAGAACTATGAGCCCCTGTGGTCTGAACGGACCTATTGAATTTATTTATTTATTTATTTATTTAAGGTTTTTATATACCGGCATTCGAGATCGCAGTCCCATCATGCTGGTTCACATAAAACACGGGTGCATCGTGAAACATAAACTAGAAACAGTGGTGCGGAAAATGCAGTTACATATAACAGGGTAATTAAAAACTTGGCGGGGAGGAAGAGAAAGGACAGATTAAAATTCAAACAAGTAAAAACGATAGTGGAGATAATTGATTATAGAGTGGGCGGAGATAAGGAGGCGTGGATGAGATAAATCAATTGGAGTCCGGGAATGCCATCTGAATGGCAAGCTTTCTACAAATAAAAAATTTTGCAATTAGAGGGATGAGTAATAGTTTGGTGTTAATTAAGGATATGGGTGATATAAAGTTTGGGAAGGTAGAGTAGCCCGTCACCACGTTGGAACATGTGACTGACGTTACGTTGCGTATGCGCCGGTTCGACGTATGTGAGTAGTAAAGATGGTGGTGTTTTGGGCGTCTTTAAGATAAGGTAAATTTGTTGTAAAAAATTTGGTTTATATGGCTTGTTGTGTGTGTTGTTTTGTAGGGTTGTATGCGGTGGCATACCCTACACAGAAATTATGAATTAAAAAACTCTTTTGGAGAACGCAAACATGATGAATTTGAGGAGAAGATTGTGATATAAGTTACTTTGAAGGTTTACGGTATGTATCTATCTAGAAAAAAAGGGGGGATGGAAATTAGATGTCAGTAGATAGTATTTTTATTGGGTTGAAGGATATATGTGTGTTTTGATTTCAGAAATGACCAATGGTAATCGTTATTCGAAAAGTGAATTATTCTTAAGCGGCACATAAGTCCCTGAAGAAGCCCCATGAGGGAGAAACAAAGATCTTTTGTCGGACATACTGCGATTACATTGAGGATACATTTTGATGGAAATGAACATTGTGAACGGCGAATAAAGATTTGTTAATATAATAAATGGTGCTATGATAAATTGAAATTTATATAAATTGTTAAAAGTATTTTCGCAATCACAATGTATTGTAAATGTTTTTTAATATGTTTTTAGGTGTGGGTGTGGATGTGTTGAGTGTGGTAGTGAGTTTTTATTTGTCTAGATAGAATTGATGATAATAAAAAGTTTGTTATAAATAAATGTTGAAAAATCAGAATACTCCCTGTGTGTATTAGTTATCATAGCTGTTTAGAAACATTTATTCTGCTTATTAGTATAGTTTTACAATTATTTCTGTGTGGGGATCTATAGCTGCTTGCTAGTTCTGTTTTCCTAATAAGAGGTGTGTTGGTTTTTAGGGCCTGATTTAATATTTATAGTGTTGCCTTTTCATAGATAGGGTTGCTCCTGTTGAGTGTATTCCATAATACAGGTGTAACTGTGTGCGGATTAGTTTATGTGCATTACTACAGATCCTGGGAGTATGTTAGGTCGGTTCTGTGTCTGTTACCGAGATGAGATATTTTACTAGCATGTAAGAGTTTTATCAGTCTTATTTGTTGTGTTTTCTCAAGAGGACATGCATTGGTGGTAAACTGCTGTCTTTTCATAAGTAGGGCTATTGAGTCTGGAAGTAGAAGGAGTTTGAGTTGCTGTTACTGAGATGACACCAGAACCAGAATATCTTTTTTGTAGGGTGAGTTGTATGGGGAATGTCATAATTCTGCTTTACATCCATTATTGTGGGTCAGGGGGGTTCCCGTGGATGCAAATTGTACTTTTACATCTAGCCCTGTGACGATCATGGGTCAGTGTGTCACGCATGTGAGAACCATCTGTCAGGTGTGTCCCGACAGAAAAAAGGTTGAGAACCACTGCACTAGTACATATCCAGCACTATGTAAGGGGCATCTCTTGCACACACAAACTCATACATATATACACACACACACACACACATACATACATACATACATACATACATACATATCCAGCAGTATATAAGGGGCCTCTCTCTCTCACCACACACACACTAGTACATATCCAGCAGTATATAAGGGGCCTCTCTCTCTCTCTCTCTCTCTCTTACACACACACACACACACACTCTAGTACATATCCAGCAGTATATAAGGGGCCTCTCTCTCTCTCACACACACACACACACACATGTACATATCCAGCAGTATGTAAGGGGCCTCTCTCGCTCTCTCTCTCACTCTCACACACACACACTAGTACATATTCAGCAGTATATAAGGGGCCTCTCTCTCTCACACACACATACACACACACACACTAGTACATATCCAGCAGTATGTAAGGGGTGTCTCTTGCACACACAAACTCATACATATACACACACACATACATACATATCCAGCAGTATGTAAGGGGCCTCTCTCGCTCTCTCTCTCACTCTCACACACACACACACTAGTACATATCCAGCAGTATGTAAGGGGCCTCTCTCGCTCTCTCTCTCACTCTCACACACACACACACTAGTACATATCCAGCAGTATGTAAGGGGCCTCTCTCTCTCACACACACACACACACACACACACACTAGTACATATCCAGCAGTATATAAGGGGCTTCTCTCTCTCTCTCTCACACACACACACACACACACACACTAGTACATATCCAGCAGTATATAAGGGGCATCTCTTGCACACACAAACTCATACATATACACACACACATACATACATATCCAGCAGTATGTAAGGGGCCTCTCTCTCTCACACACACACACACACACACACACTAGTACATATCCAGCAGTATATAAGGGGCTTCTCTCTCTCTCTCTCTCTCACACACACACACACACACACACACACTAGTACATATCCAGCAGTATGTAAGGGGTGTCTCTTGCACACACAAACTCATACATATACACACACACATACACACACACCTATCCAGCATTATGTAAGGGGCGTCTCTTGCACAAACAAGCTCATACATATACATACACACATAGATACATATCCAGCAGTATGTAAAGGGACTTTATTATTTATTTATTTATTTATTTATTTATTAACCTTTCTATACCGTCGTTTAGTAGTATACTATCACAACGGTTTACAGATAGGCACATAAATAATTTATAATAATAATATTATTACTACTTAACATGTTTATAGTGCTTCTAGGGATATGCAGCACTATATAGGACACCCTCTCTCACACTCTGGCTCTCTCATTGATCCACTATGAACACCAAGTACAAGGAAGTTTCAGGATAAATAAATTCTGTATGCTATATTTCTGTTTGATATATAGCAGTAGCTGAAACACTACACCATCTGTGTAGTGTTCAACTACTTTATTCAGATTTCATAATAATGTGAGTGAGTAGGAGGATTTTATAACTGCCCGCATTGTGCAAAATCTGCAAGTACTATAGCCCTGCAAACGTTTAAACTACTTTTCAAGGAGAAAATATGCATCTACATTCCCTTTGAAAATTTATCCCAGAAAATCTACCCCACGCATTTACATGTACTAATATGTTCAGGCAGGTTTTCCAAGAAAAAATTACTTCATACTTTTGAAAATACAAAAGTTATGTAGGAAGAGTGGAAGAGTTGATTTTAATGAGTTTGTTATGTTTATATTGTAATGTATTTTATATGTGTTTTGTTGTGAGTTGTATGTATTTTATAGGGATGTGAATCGGGCTTCGGACGATTGAAAATATCAGACGATATTTTCAAAATCGTCAGAAATTGGGGGCTCCCCCAAAACGATAGGAAAACCCACGATATTGATCGTAGGGGTTCTCTTATCATTTGGGGGAGGGCAGGAAAAAATGGCACACAAAAATAAACCTTAAACCCACCCCGACCCCTTTAAAACTAATCCCTTAGCTTCCCCCCACCCTCCCGAACCCCCCAAAAAACCTTTTACAGGTACCTGATGGTCCAGTGGAGGTCCCTGGAGCGATCTCTCCTGCTCCGTCGGCTGCCACTAATCAAATGGTGCCGATGGCCCTTTGTCCTTACCATGTGACAGGGTAATCTGTGCCATTGGCCGGACCCTGTCACATGGTAGGAGCACTGGATGGCCGGCGCATCTTGTGCTCCTATCATGTGACAGGGGCTGACCAATGGCACCGGTAGCCCCTGTGACATAGTAAGGGCAAAGGCTTATCGGGCGGCCATTTTGAATACTGGCAGCCAACGGTCCGAGAGCAGGAGTCGCTCCCTGACCCCCGCTGGACTTTTGGCAAGTCTTGTGGGGTCAGGAGGGTCCCCAAGACTTGCCAAACAGCCCCTGGTGGTCAGCGGTCCAACCTAATAGAGGTTTTAAGCAACGGAAAAATGGTAGTAAAGCAGTTTTTCTAATTTTAGAATTAAAAAAAAATCAAAACAAATTGGAGAAGAAAGTATTCCAACCAAGTATTTAGGTGGAGCGATCTCTTTCTAACATTAATGGCTATTTGCAGATACATCTTTTGGGTCTACATGGAACCCTTCTGTAGCAGTCCTGAAAAAGATAAAGTTAGCCTCTCTCTGGCTTAGCGTGCTAATTAAGAGATTCATTGAGTGATAAAGGTTCAATATAACTTTTCTAAAGTGATGCAATTAGTGTCGCACTTACATCCTTGGTAACCAGAAAATATTGTAGTATCAGTGATACGTCTTTGCAGAAATTACAGCAAAGCTCTCCAGTGATAATATTAGACAGCTGTCCTGGAGGTAATCTGGATTTAATAATGCACAAACAATTTACTATGAACAGAAATAGATAATCCATTGAAGATTAATAATTTGTTTGAAGCATGCAGTTTAGACCAATCATTCAGACATATCCCAGAATGGGAATGGTAGAAAAATGAATCCAAGGGTCAAATACATTTGACTTTCAGCCTCTTTGGTTAGATCAGAAACATTTCATAATAAAGTTGGAAGAACTATGAGAGATTTGGATGGCTGCTTCTGTTTGTGCTGCCATACGTCACTCCAAATAATGCATCATTGATGGTTTTTCTTAAGAATCATGCATTTTCTAGAAGCAAGCCTAGCATAGTTAACAGAGGTCTTATTCTGACACCATATTACTCAGGGATGCCAGTGGTAAAAGCTTTCATAAAACCCACTCTAGTGGAAAGCAAGGAGATTGTGTTGTAAATCCTAAGAGCATTTTATCCGATAAGCTGCCATTTCACACAATGCCAGCAAGAAAAGAAGCTAACAGGTAGTGCCAAGTGTGGTCAGTTTATGTACATAACGGAAGAGGCAAGTCGCCCTATCACAAATACACTTTAATACATGGGATTCCATTACAAATTCTCCAGTTATATGAAAATCTTTCAAAAATATATATCTATGAAAGTAGTTCTTGTAAGAGCATTCTATTTGTACATAACAATGCTTCATGCAGTCTCAGGAAAAGTCTGCATATCTAAAGCAGAAATCTGGTCAAGCAATCCTTCTGAATCTCCTGCATATATTATTCGGTGGCGCAGGGATAGGTTTAGGCTAGTGAAAGTTTCCTATTGCAGCTTGCTCTGAGTTTTTCTGATTGGATTTGCACAAAGAAGCCCTGATTTTACAGTGAGAATAAGGATTCTGAAAGGTTTTTTCCCATGTCTGCCATACTGCTGTGCCTCAGCCTTGATACAGACGTGCCCTGCATATTGCATAAGAGTGGCTTACAAAACTTGCCTCTGTATTCTGAGAAGGACAAAGCATTGCACTGCTGGGTTTGTGGTGCTTTCTAATGATGAAGATATTAATTTAGTGCTCCTCTTTATCCAAAATGTTCTGACAACCAATGAAGTTTTGACAAAAAAAAAGTGTGTGAAAGCAGATATATGATTTTGGTAAACACCGTTCTAGGATTTCATATGAAAAAGAGGAGCCATTGTTGTCCCGAGGAACTATGTAGACCAAAGGTGGCCAACACCAGTCCTCAAGAACCATAAACAGGTCTGATTTTCCAGATATCCACAATGAATATGCATTATGGATATCCTGAAAATCTGGCCTGTTTGAGGCTCTTGCAGACCAGAGTTGGACGCCCCTGACACAGACTACTGATAAACTGCAGATTTATTTGGAAATCTGTGAGAAAACCATTGGCAATTCACAGGCTGCTAGTATGAGCATCTGTAGGCAATCTGTGGACAGTGAGTAATCCATAGGCAGCTGTGGACAATCAGTGAACTATAGGAAATTCATGAGTCCTGCTAGAAATCCACGGGCAGCTGTGGGAACTCTGCGAGCAGATCCAAGTAGAGCTTTATGGTTATTGCAAACTTGTCAATATTTCAGCAATGAATATTTATAACTAGTGAATCATTTATTAACATATCACTTACCGGGTCAGATATATCCTCGAGGTCTCAACAAGAAACCTAACACTAAGGAGGTAATTTTCAAAAGCATTTACATGTGTAAAACGTAGTTGTATGAGCATAAATAGGCTTTTTGAAACGTACCCAGGGCTGTAGATAGAAAAGTATGTCAGGAAGCCATTTTGTAAGGAATTCCCAGGGTCAGGCAAATCATTTACGCACATAAATATTCACATACATACATATTTACACTTCCTCTCTAGCAGGCATGAATGTGTACACATGCCATGCTAAGGTACGCCAAAGTCCCACTAATTATGCATGGAAGTCCACATGTACTTTCTCTATGTGGACTTAGCCTCATGAGGATTCTTAGAAATTTGAGCTTTTAATAAATTAACTGCCCACACGAAGATAAGTGACAGCTGTGGTGACAGAAATAAACAGGAATGCATTGACTGAAATAATCCATAAGGGGCTTTTGTTGTAAATTCTCAGATTTACAATTGCATCTTTTGAACATTAATAGCTTGTTTGATTTATGAATAATTATTTAGACATATTTCCCCTAGAATGTATTCTCTTTAATATGAGATATGTGTTCTTTTCTGCTGAATATCTTTAAAGAAAATTGATTACTAGGATCATTACAACTCTGCATAACATGATGTGGCTGAGGGTTTAGAAGGGAGGACATTGGAGGTGTATGTGGGGTTAAAAGCAAGTTTCTTATGGTACTAAATGCCACTCCATGCAGGTTACCCCCATGTTTCTGTTAAGGGCAGTAACTGCCGCTCCGTGCAGGTTACCCCCATGTTTCTGTTAAGGGCAGTAATTGCCACTCCGTGCAGGTTACCTCCATGTTTCTGTTAAGGGCAGTAACTGCCGCTCCGTGCAGGTCACCCCCATGTTTCTGTTAAGGGTAGTAATTGCCGCTCTGTGCAGGTTACTCCATGTCTCTGTTAAGGGCAGTAACTGCCGCTCCGTGCAGGTTACCTCCATGTTTGTTAAGGGCAGTAACTGCCGCACTGTGCAGGTTACACCCATGTTTCTGTTAAGGGCAGGATTCGGCCCGGGTGACGAATGGAAAACTGCATTTAACACAAGGGATGGCCATTACGAGTACCTGGTCATGCCCTTCGGTCTTTGCAATGCCCCGGCAGTTTTTCAAAACCTCATGAATGAGGTCCTAAGGGAGATGTTACATACCTCTTTAATTGTCTACCTTGACGATGTACTAATATAGTCAAAGGATTTGGAGACGCACCGTCACGATGTCCGCCAAGTGCTGCAGAAATTGTGAGATAATCAACTGTATGCAAAACTTGAGAAATGCAAATTTGAGCAAGAATCACTGCCCTTCTTGGGTACATTGTATCCTCCACAGGGTTCCATATGGACCCAGAGAAGGTCGTGGCCATCAAAGATTGGCCTCAACCGGTGGGAGTCAAAGCGCTTCAGCGGTTCCTTGGGTTTGCCAATTTCTATCGACAATTTATTCCCCATTATTCCCAGATGGTGGCTCCGTTGACGGCCCTCACCAGAAAGGGGGGCCGACGCCAGGAACTCCCGGGTGACGGCTCTACGAGCCTTTCAGGAATTGAAGAATGCATTCCTCCAAGACACCTGCCTCTGCCACCCAGACCCTCAACGCCAGTTTCATCATGGAGGTCGACGCCTCCGACATAGCTGTCAGGGCCGTTCTAAGCCAATTGTCCAACGGAGGCAAATCCTTGCCGTGTTTCCTACTACTCACGGAAGTTCTCGCCTGCAGAGAGGAACTACGGTATAGGGGATAAAGAGCTGCTGGCCATCAAACTGGCTTTCTAAGAATGGTACCAATGGTTGGAGGGGGCCCAGCAACCAGTAGTCGTTTACACAGACCATAAGAACCTGGAGTATCTGTGCCGTGCCCAGCGTCTTAATCCATGGCAGGCGCGCTAGTCACTCTTTTTCAGCCATTTCAATTTTTCCCTCCGTTACCGACCGGCATCCAAGAACGTCCGTGCGGATGCTCTCTCCCGCACGACGAAGACAGAAGATACCATCAACCTGCCTCAGTACATTCTGGACCCGGCCAACGTTTCTTCTGGCCGCATCCGAAGTGGCCCCCATGGGTAAGACTGTAGTGCCCTCTCGTTCCCGTAGGAGAGTGTTAGCGTGGACCCATGATTCCCTGACCACTGGGCATCCAGGAACAGCCAGGACCCTGGAACTTCTGACGGCGTTCTGGTGGCCACAGGTCAAGAAAGACGTCCGACTCTATGTTCAGTCGTGTCTTACCTGTGCCCGGCAGAAATCCTTACATGGACGCCCCTAGGGGCTCCTTCAGCTGCTACCCATTCCCACTGAGCCCTGGACTCATCTGTCCACAGATTTATTGTAGATTTGCCTGTTTCTGATGGGAAGACCGTGATCTGGGTCACGGTTGACCGTTTTCTCGAAGATGGCCTACTTTGTGCCTCTCGCCAAACTGCCTTCAGCGCCAGGATTGGCTAATCTCTTTACACAGCACATCTTCTGACTACATGGACTCCCTTTGCACATTGCCTCAGACCGTGGTCCCTAGTTTACGGCAAAGTATTGGAAGGCCCTCTGCAGGAAATCGGGGTGAAACTGAACCATACAACCTCCTTTTCTCCCCCAGGGCAACGGCCAGGCCGAACGGACCAACCGAACTCTAAAGGCCTTCCTTCGGGCCTTTGTCGGAGACCTTCAAGATGACTGGGTCACCTTGTTACCCTGGGCAGAGTTCTCATATAACCACCACAAACACTCTGCAACTAACCTGTCTCCTTTTCAGTTGGTCTAACGGAAAGAGCCCTAGGCCTCCATTGCCTTTGCTGCTAACAGTACCGTCACCTGCAGTGACAATTGCGCAACCTCTGGTGGTCCTCCCAGGAGAAACTTTGTCAGAACAAGCCGCCAAGGCTAAAGAATACGCAGACAGGTCCCGATGACCTGCTCCGGTCTTCCACCCCGGGAGAGAAGGTATGGTTAAGTACCAAAAACATTCAGATACGGATTCCCTCTATGCGGCTGGCTCCCCGCTACATCGGTCCTTTCACAGTGGCAGAGCGCATTGGGGCAGTGTCCTATCGGCTACGACTGCCGTCCACCCTGAGGATCCACAATGTTTTTCCACGTGTCTCTGCTCAATCGGTGGTTCTCCTCCGCATTTCATGCCAAGCCTCCGAGCCCGCCATTGCCACTGCGACCAAGATGGTTACTTACACCGTGAAAGGTGTCCTGGACATTCGGTTTCCACCATCGCCGGTGGAGTACCTCCTCTCGTGGGAGGGGTACGGTCCAGAGGAGAATTCATGGGAACCTTCATCCCATATTCTGGACAAAAGTCTTCTCCACCAGTTCCATCTGGACCACCCAGCTAAACCCAGACCCCCGAGAAGGGGGTACTGTTACTGTCCCGGGCCGTCCCCGAGGTAGGTGGAGGGACTGGGGCACGGCCCGGGACAGTAACAGTACCCCCTTCTCGGGGGTCTGGGTTTAGCTACACAGGAAGAAACAAGATGATTTGGCAGGGTTTTGAATGTGCATAGAGAAGGAAGGAGAGAAAGACATCAAAATAATCTCAGGTTAAAGGGCCAAGAGAACAAGGAGGATGAGAATACCATCCAGAGAGACAGAAAAATAGGGAAGAAAAGAAGCGGGTTAGATGTGGGAAGACAAGGAGGTCATCTTGATAGCCAGATAAATGCTTTTAAATATGGACAACTGAATATTTGAGCACATATTAGCCCGCTAGAATGTAGCCAGATACGTTGGGGCAATCTCAGTTATGCTCCTGCATGGAGTTGAGTTAGCTGACTAACAGGCTGATACAGTACAGTGCGCACAGTTAACCCGCGTTTGGACGCGCATTTTCGACATGCTAGCCGTTGCCCTTATTCAGTAAGGGGTAATAGCGCGTCAAAAATGCGCATCCAACCCCCCCCCCCCCCCCCCCCCCCCCCCCCCCCCCCCCCCCCCTCCACCCCCCCCCCCCCCCCCGCCCAGTGCCCGCAACATGCAAATGCATGTTGATGGACCTATTAGTTATTCCTGCACGATACAGAAAGCAAAATGTGCAGCCAAGCCACACATTTTACTTTCAGAAATTAACGCCTGCCCAAAGGTAGGCATTAATTTCTCTGCCGGCACCCCATTGATCTTCTCCTGGACCCGATTACTGCTTTGATTGACTACGCCATTGACCTTCTCCTGAACCTGACCACTGCTTTGCCTGACCACGCTACTGATCCTCTCCTAGTCCAGACCTCTGCTTTGCCCGACCACGCTGTTGATCATCTCCTAATCCAGACCTCTGCTTCGCCCGACCACGCTGTTGATCTTCTCCTAATCCAGACCTCTGCTTCGCCCGACCACGCTACTGATCATCTCCTGGACTTGACTTCTGCCTTGCCTTACCATCGCTCCTTGATTGCTGCCTGCCCTGACTTCAGCCTGTTCTACGACGCCACTACAGTCTTAGTCCTGGACTTTCAGGCTTCGGCCTGCTCTTGCTCGGGTGCCCCTTGTTTGACTCTTGTTCCTATTGGAAGGGGCACAGCATGGGACAGCAGCATCTCTCTGCGGACCACACGGAGAGGCCCGCCGCAGAGCACAGGAGTCCGTTGTGGAGGCGAGCGCCGGGGATGGCCCGAGGATAGAGACGGTGGCCCACAGCCGCGAGGGAAGTGGAGCCAGACACTGGAGCAGGCAGAAGAGGGTAAGAGGGCCTGGCCAGGGGCCTGTCATGGCCGGCACACGCAACACTCACATGTCCTGCCGCCACCTTAAACTTAATAAGCTCCATAATCAGACACAGTCCAGATAGCAAAAGTAGCCCTCGTCCAGTACAGACTCATCAGTTTTGTGGTTGCTGTCCCTGGGCTGAACTCTTCATCATCTCATCGATGACCATGGATGGAGGCCCCCACCTAACTCCAGCCGGCCCCGGTACCCCAAAGGCTCAACCCGAGGGGAACGAGGGCTGGTATTGGCAAAGCTCCTGCCAGCATCCGTCAGTCAGCCTACTCCGCCTGCCAGCGGTGGGGACCCGTAGGACCCCCCCCTCCCACGGGTAGCATCAACCCTACCTCGGCCCAAGGGTCCACCTCCTGCGCAACAGTGAGTGGCGATGTCAGGTAAGCAGGCTGAAATTTTGGAATGGCCATCTGCTGACATCTCCTATATTTCCATCTCCACCAAGAGGAACCTGATTCTTTCTTTTCCACAGCTTGTAGCCATCGATTCACTGTGCAAACACCAAAGAAAGGGATAGCATGTTTCCTCACCCTCTCCCACTATTTCCCACTTTCATTTTGTTTTTAAAGTTTTCTGTTGTGGATATGACAGATAAACCGAAATGAAATACAGGAAAGCAGACTGGTATTACTCTCTGCTCTGATTTTTCTTAGCATTTTAGCTGCTGGTTTATTATGCGCACAGCCCTTTCCCTTGTCAGCTATGGAACATAGAATTACTGAAGCATTTCACTTCCTCCTGCTGTCAGTTTTGATACGTACATTTTTTATCTCAGATTAATCACTGGATTCAGCCCTTCTCTGCCCTTTTCTCTCTCTCAGCCAGACTGTGTTAACTCAAAGCAGGTGGTGACATGAGGCCTTCTGACTGGTTAGAGGCGATTCAAATGTACAGCCAAGCTCCTCAGCATCTCACTTGTTCCTTATTCAGTAACGATATGGAGGATAATTCTCAGCAGCCCCGCAGAGGGCTAAACTTTCTGCAGTACCTGAAGACTGACAGTCCATGTGGAGATGTACATGCAGCAAGTTACAGTCGCTACCAAGCAGGCAGAATTTTTAACTGTGTCCATTTTCATGCATACTAGTCATTTTCCCCAGCTGACTCTGCTCCCCAGAGCCTCTCTCACTAGTCATAAAAAACTACACACAAAACTATGTTCCGCACATACTTTTCCTCAGACTATCCACTGGATAATTTTCAAAAACAGATTTCCATGCACAAGCTGGGAATTTTGTCCATAAATCCTTGTGAAAGTTTCTCCATTATCCATTGCCACCGCATGCGAAAAAGTCTTTTAAGAATAAGATTATTAATGCAAGTATGACCATTTCCCTGACCTGAAACTTCCTCTCCCTCGAGCCACCGAAAAGAATGAGCCCTGCTGCAAAATATGCATTCCAGGCGGGATCAGAAAATAATCTAGATATGGTATTTTCAAATGTATGCACTTTATTTTCAATAAAAAATTCTACCTGCACAAAAGGTAGGTATCAAACTCCCTTGGTCCTTTCTATTAGGGACATGCATTCATTTTACCCAAATGGTCAAAATATCTCAAAAGAGTCAATTTATGGTTCATTACACAAGAACAAAACAAAACTTCACTTTTTTCCAATCATTCATGTCAGCTGTGTAAACTAATTGCAATTGTACGGACAATTTGCTAAAACAAATGACTTGAGAAATCTGAAGAAAAAATTTGGAAAAAACACTTAAAATGAAAGAAAGAAACGAAGTGAAATAAAACAGCAGCACATCCCCACTTTGTACCCACTGCAATTTTTGAAGGGAAAGCATGCACATAAATTGTATGCATAGTCTCCCTGGTTGAAGCTTCTTTAGCCAGCGGCTGGGATACATCCTTAGCAGTGTAGAATAGAAATAACTGAGCAGACTGAATGGATCAATTACCCTTTATCATTATAATTAAATCATTTACTCTGTTACTATGTTTGAGCAGGGTAGGCAATCAGCAGGGCTTTAAGGGTTGGGGCTGAGGGGGGGGAGTGAAGGCTATTAAACTAGGAGGGTTTGGAGGGCCTCTCTCAACTGGGTGAACTGGGGACAAATTGGTAAAACTGGGAATAGCGTCAGCACATGTTCCTTTTAAAATCCCTTGATTTTCATGGAAGAAGTAGTTTGTGGGACAGCCTTACGAGCGGCTTCACTCACCAGCCCAATGCTGCTGATGCCTGCTTCTTTACAACTCAAGTGCGCTTTGCATCCTGGGTGCTGCCAATGCCTCCAGCCCTGAGTCGCCATTGCAGGCCCCTCGGTGCGGCTGGGATACTGCCAACTCTGCCATCTTTGCAGCTGGCAGTTGCTGCTGTCCTGCCTGCTCTTCACGGCGGGACCTGCCACCAACTCTGCCATTCTTGCAACAGGGACACTGCTGATGCTCCTGCCCTGACGCAGGATCCTGCTTACGCGTGCGTCTCTGCTGTTAATTTAAACGGCCCATGGTGGAAAAAGCCCCGTGGTCCTTGCTGATTATGTCATCACCTTGTCCTGTCTTCAGCCCTATAAAAGGGCTCTCTGCCAGTTCCTCAGGGCCTTCATCGGATTCTCATGGTCATCCATGGCTCTTCATCTGACAAGGGTCTTCCGTGGTCATACTCCTGTCTTCATGGTCTTCATGTTCTTCTTTAGATGTTCCTGACCTTCATTGTTCCTGTTCCATGTTCCTGGTTTCCTTGTCCCTCGTTGGAGCTCCTTCATGTTGCCTGGTCTCTTGTCAGTTTCCTTGACCAAGTCTTCTGAATCTTCGCCTCATCTGAATCTTCATTCAGTTACTGATGTCCCAGTCTTCATTCCAAGGTCAGCCTTCTGCATTCTCCCTTGTCCTTCCTGCAGGATTGCCAGTGTCATGGTCCATGACCAGCCCAGGGGGGACTGTATAGGGTGTTTCCTGGCACAGGGTCTGTTTTCAGTCCATCTTCATTGGATCAAGTCCTCAGAGTCCATCTGTGCTCCAAGTAGTCTCACATTCTTAGTCATGTTCCTAGTTCCAGGGCTTCGTGGAGCTTGTCCAGCCAGCGGAATCTCCTTGTTCCTCATTCCAAGCCATGTTCCTCGTTCCAAGCCAGGATCTTCATTCCAAGGGATGTCTTGGCTCCTGTCCTCTTCCGAGGCCTCAGTCCTGAGCCTGTCTCGCTTCCAGCGTGGTCCATGACCAACCTGTGGCAGGTTGTGTAGGGCGCAGCAGGACAGCCTGGTCCATGACCAGTCTACAGGGGGCTGTATAGGGTGCACTGAGGTGCAGTGCCCTGGGAAGCTGAACTCTAACCTGAACCTGAGCATTCATCCATGTTCCTCGTCTCCAGAGCCTTCGTCCGTTCCTAGTCTTCGTTCAAGTTTCCAAGCCTTCAGTGTCTTCATCCAGGTTCCTCATCATGCCATGTCCTTTCCTCAGCCTTGGTCTGTCTTGACACACAAGCCGTTCAAAGCAGCAGGTCCAAAAGGGCTATTGAGTGGCCGGAGACCAGCATTGCATAGTTGGGTCTCACTGTGTGTGCAGGTTCAGTGGAGGTCTGAGAATTCCGTTCCAAGCTATGAACCTCATTAAAGAATTTTTGACCTTATAATTGATGAAAAGGAGTTGATTTGTACACTGTAGTCTCTGCTAGCTTCAGTGTACGAATCGACTCCTTTTCATCACTTCTTTAATGAGGTTCATTTTACAATGGACACTTCTGAATTTGTCTGTAACACCAACACCCCCCCCCCCCCCAACCAACACGCAGTGGGCAGGTACATAAGAACATAGAAATTGCCATGCTGGGTCAGACCAAGGGTCCATCAAGCCCAGCATCCTGTTTCCAAACAGAGGCCAAAACCAGGCCACAAGAATCTGGCAAGTACCCAAACACTAAGAAGATCCCATGCTACTGATGCAATTAATAACAGTGGCTATTCCCTAAGTAAACTTGATTAATAGTCATTAATGGACTTCTCCTCCAAGAACTTATCCAAACCTTTTTTGAACCCAGCTACACTAACTGCACTAACCACCTCCTCTGGCAACAAATTCCAGAGCTTTATTGTGCATTGAGTGAAAAGAATTTTCTCTGATTAGTCTTAAATGTGTTACTTGCTAACTTCATGGAATGCCCCCTAGTCCTTCTATTATTCGAAAGTGTAAATAACCGAGTCACATCTACTCGTTCAAGACCTCTCATGATCTTAAAGACCTCTATCATATCCCCCCTCAGCCGTCCTCTTCTCCAAGCTGAACAGCCCTAACCCCTTCAGCCTTTCCTCAGAGGGGAGCTGTTCCATCCCCTTTATCATTTTGGTTGCCCTTCTCTGTATCTTCTCCATCGCAACTATATCTTTTTTGAGATGCGGCGACCAGAATTGTACACAGTATTCAAAGGTGCGGTCTCACCATGGAAGCGATATAGAGGCATTATGACATTTTCCGTTTTATTCACCATTCCCTTCCTAATAATTCCTAACATTCTATTTGCTTTTTTGACTGCTGCAGCACACTGAGCCGACGATTTTAAAGTATTATCCACTATGATGCCTAGATCTTTTTCCTGGGTGGTAGCTCCCTAATATGGAACCTAACATCGTGTAACTACAGCAAGGGTTATTTTCCTTATATGCAACACCTTGCACTTGTCCACATTAAATTTCATCTGCCATTTGGATGCCCAATCTTCCAGTCTTGCAAGGTCCTCCTGTAATGTATCTCAGTCTGCTTGTGATTTAACTACTTTGAATAATTTTGTATCATCCGCAAATTTAATAACCTCATTCGTCGTATTCCTTTCCAGATCATTTATATATATATTGAAAAGCACCGGTCCAAGTACAGATCCCTGAGGCACTCCACTGTTTACCCTTTTCCACTGAGAAAATTGACCATTTAATCCTACTCTCTGTTTCCTGTCTTTTAACCAGTTTGTAATCCACGAAAGGACATCGCCTCCTATCCATGACTTTTTAGTTTTCGTAGAAGCCTCTCATGAGGGACTTTGTCAAATGCCTTCTGAAAATCCAAATACACTACATCTACCGGTTCACCTGTATCCACATGTTTATTAATCCCTTCAAAAAAATGAAGCAGATTTGTTAGGCAAGACTTCCCTTGGGTAAATCCATGTTGACTGTGTTCCATTAAATCATGTCTTTCTATATGTTCTGTGATTTTGATCTTGAGAATAGTTTCCACTATTTTTCCCGGCACTGAAGTCAGGCTCACTGGTCTATAGTTACCTGGATTGCTCCTGGAGCCCTTTTTAAATATTGGGGTTACATTGGCCACCCTCCATTCTTCAGGTACAATGGATGATTTTAATGATAGGTTACAAATTTTAACTAATAGATCAGAGTTATGCACTTAACAAAATGCACAAAACACACTGAAATTACACACAGAAAATGCACAGACAGGAATGCCCTTAACTACGAGCACAGTTATGCTTAGGTAAAATGCACAGAAAACGCACAGGTTCACGCGCATAAAACTTGCTCAGTGAAATGCTTAACTATGCGCACAATATATGCACAAAGTATGTGCACAACAGGGGACGCAGATTTAGGCACACAAGAAGGCACGCAGGCATGCACCAATGTCACACACAAAAATGCACAAAGGAACCACTGTGGCCTACCATGCGGCCCACGACGGAAGCCTGAGAGCGGGGCCTAAACGAAAGCCCTGCTCAACTGCCATATCTGAGCTGCCTCCACACTCACAAAACACCCCAGAGACGTAAGCGGGAGAAGCCAAACGCAGAGGAGAAGGACCCAGTAGGAAATAGCCTCACTAACTCCATTCTTCTTATTTATTTATTTTTAGATGAAAACTTTTACCTGAGCTCAGCCTTCATTAGCTGAGAGCAGGAACGGGTTCCCGGTTATGGGGGAAGAGAGCAAAAGCCTTCACTGCCGAGCCTCTCTCAGCCTGCAACTTATGTCCACACCAGAACAGGGCTACCAGACTAAGGGTCTCAACTGAGAGAGGGACCCAACAGTATCACCTCAGGAGGCAGCGATGCTATATAAGAGGCCCATTGATCTGTTTTTCTTCTATTTCTCCTTTAGTTTTTTACAGACAATCCCTAGCGGGGAAATGCACGCCCACCACCTGCTGGAGACGGAGAATACTGGCGGGCTGATTTTGGGATAGGCCTATATATCTGTGATGTCAGCTTCTTACTCATTCTCCATCTGCTGGCAGAGTTGCATAACCCACTGTGGGGATTGGCCTGCCTGAATGCAGAGGAAACGATTTTGCAGCTCCTCCTCTAGAAGCAGCTGAGTGGGTGAGCCCTGCTTAAATTACGGACTAGGGCTAGATCCAGTGTGGCATATGAGTTGATATTTTGAGGAGAGAGGAGTTCTTTTAGAGTGGTTTCTTTTAGTGAGCCCTACAGCCCTCACTCAGTATATTTTGGGGATACTCCTTCCTGTGTACTGCATACTGCTCCAGTTTAGAGGAGACTTTGTTAGGATTTTTGACTACTTTAAGAATTATTTTGCTGGGTTTGCAGCCTGGCGCCTCTTGGTGAAGGCTATCCGCCCGGATCCTGAAGATCTGCCAGTACCCTTCTAGATCCAGAGAAGAGCTGCAGGCTCAGTGACATCCCATTCAACATAAGAGGATCCCCCAATGCTTTGTTCACATGTCATACACTCAAGGTGTTTTAATTTAAAATTAGTAGGAAGTTGCAGTCTATTTAAATGAGTGTTTGTATTACTTGAATGCATGTCTCTTATCAAATAATCAAAAGAAGGCAGCTACACTACACTTTTCAAGAGATACACAGTTGCTTCAGTAATACACTGTTAGGAGGGGCACTACCCATACCCATCACTTAATGCAGACAGTATTGACCTGGGAATCAGAAAGAGCTGCTAGGTGTGTGCACATATTGAGTATAGAATATGATTCTTTTTCCAGCTTGTGCCAAGTACTTAAAGCCTTCTAGATAATATAGTTATGTATTTATTTTTTAAATCTTATATTGTACATCTCCCAAGTGAATAGCATTCAGGGTGGATTATGTAGAAGGCAATCATAAAAACATTAAATAAATCATGAATAGTAACAACTAATAAAATACAATAAAAAATTACAATCAAGATTACCCAAATGCCTGTTAAAAAATAGCCTTAACCTGCTTCCTAAATATCTTTATATCACACTCCTCCCTAACTGAGCTGCAAGGTATGCGATATAAGAAAAGGCCCTAACTCTTATACGCTGATACTTACAGTCAGGATTGGTAGGTACAGAAAGCAATGCAAAGATTGAACAGGAGAATACCACTGGATTTTATTTCCAATTACATTTAATAATTTATTTGTTACTACTAGCAATTTGATTCTAGAACTCAATCTAATAGGGAAGGTAATGGAGGTTTGTATGCTCTGTTTGCAATAAGTAATGGAAGTGCATGATGTCACTATTTTGTAGGAAGACCTAAAGAAGGCTACTGCATAAATCAAGATAATTTAAAGCATGGTTCAAAACATTTCAGATGGTAGCAAAAGTTTCAATGGTTATAACATTGTTAATTTAGAAAGGCCAAATGAC